>NC_030423.2:487500-590000 GCF_001660625.3 Ictalurus punctatus
TAACACATAAAACATTTATCCCTAAAACACTCAGCTTTCTTTTTAGTTTCATCTTCAAGCCTAATAACTACACTCTCAGGGGGGAAAGGGTTCTGCCCCTGCCCAAGGGTTCCTGACAGGTTCTATCTGGAGAACTGCAGGGTTCAGAATGGGAAATATTCAGAAATTGCAGTGAAACTAAGAGGACACGTGTGTAATTGTGAGAGGAATGTCAGTGTGGAATTTCTGCGACATTATGAGCATTACATTCAGTTAATAATATTGTTTTTAGCGAATATTAAGCCATTTATAGTGTTTTTTCCCCCCTCGTGTGACTGTTCACTGAGAAAACATCAGCCACGCCCCCTAGTGGCAAATGTACTGTACTTCACCAAACATCATTCATGGCATTGAAATTTAAATATTAATATTTAAAATGAATTTAATGTTACAGAACGAATTCAGTGCTGCTATGAGTATGAATGCATTTCATGTAGAAGTTCACTTCTTTATTCTAGAGGTGTTTTCAGAAAGTCGTATATAATTGGTGTAATAAGAACGCTAAAAGGATAGATAGATGGATGAGAAACAGACAGATGGCGTTACCTGGAGAGTTTGCCGAACATGCTGACGAGCTTCATGGCCTCGTACTCCTTCTGCTCCTCCGTCATTCCCTCCATCGGGTTCGGCTGATCTTCTTCCACTCGACCCGTTACAGGATTAATGCTAACACAGCACAAACACACACACTCTTCATCACACACACACACACACACACACACACACACACACACACACTGCGCTGGTGATGTGACACTGAGGGTGGGACACACTCACTGTGGCTTGGCCTCCCTGTACTCCTCCGTGTCGCTGTCCTCGTCCTCGGAGTAATGTCCCGGCTCCCAGCCGCCCCGCATCAGACCTCGAGCCGCCAGCAGGCCTGCAGCGTTCCCGTAACCGGTGTACTTAATGAAGCGGGACACTGAAACACACACACACACACACACACACACACACACACACACATACACAGGGGATCAAACCTCTCGTATCTCGTATATTCATTTAAATAAATAAATAAAGTGACCTCAGTCTCACCGCTCTCTTTACACAACACAAAGAGAAACTCCGCAGCGCAGGTCTTCACGTCCGTGTCGATGTGAGTCATCAGACGCACCAGTTTATTCCTCAGAGCGTTCCCCACCTCGGGCTTATTCTTCACATCACGCAGTGGGGGGAGAACCTGAACACACACACACACACACACACACACACACACACACACACACACAGATAAAGCGACACACAGTTGATTATTTTCCTCTAACGGCACGTCCCCAAGTGTTTTATTCCTCTTACACCACAGCACCTCCACAACTTTATATTTATTCAAGAGCGACACGTCATACGTTTGATCCATTTATAGTTTTATCTAATGTCACTTAAAGTCAGTTCCTGTTCTCGCTTACCTTACAGCAGCTATAAACACTCGCTCCCTCACCATCCCTCTCTCTATTCCCTCTCTCTATTCCCTCTCTCTATTCCCTCTCTCTATTCTCTCTCTATTCTCTCTCTCTATTCCCTCTCTCTATTCCCTCTCTCTATTCTCTCTCTCTATTCTCTCTCTATTCTCTCTCTATTCTCTCTCTCTATTCTCTCTCTCTATTCCCTCTCTATTCTCTCTCTCTATTCCCTCTCTATTCTCTCTCTCTATTCCCTCTCTCTATTCTCTCTCTCTATTCTCTCTCTATTCTCTCTCTCTATTCTCTCTCTCTATTCCCTCTCTCTATTCCCTCTCTCTATTCTCTCTCTCTATTCCCTCTCTATTCTCTCTCTCTATTCTCTCTCTCTATTCCCTCTCTCTATTCCCTCTCTCTATTCTCTCTCTCTATTCCCTCTCTATTCTCTCTCTCTATTCCCTCTCTATTCTCTCTCTCTATTCTCTCTCTCTATTCCCTCTCTCTATTCTCTCTCTCTATTCCCTCTCTATTCCCTCTCTCTATTCTCTCTCTCTATTCTCTCTCTATTCTCTCTCTATTCTCTCTCTCTATTCTCTCTCTCTATTCCCTCTCTATTCTCTCTCTCTATTCCCTCTCTATTCTCTCTCTCTATTCTCTCTCTCTATTCCCTCTCTCTATTCTCTCTCTCTATTCTCTCTCTATTCTCTCTCTCTATTCTCTCTCTCTATTCCCTCTCTCTATTCCCTCTCTCTATTCTCTCTCTCTATTCCCTCTCTATTCTCTCTCTCTATTCTCTCTCTCTATTCCCTCTCTCTATTCCCTCTCTCTATTCTCTCTCTCTATTCCCTCTCTATTCTCTCTCTCTATTCCCTCTCTATTCTCTCTCTCTATTCTCTCTCTCTATTCCCTCTCTCTATTCTCTCTCTCTATTCTCTCTCTATTCTCTCTCTCTATTCTCTCTCTCTATTCCCTCTCTCTATTCTCTCTCTCTATTCTCTCTCTATTTATTCTCTCTCTCTATTCCCTCTCTCTGTTCTCTCTCTCTATTCCCTCTCTCTATTCCCTCTCTCTATTCTCTCTCTCTATTCCCTCTCTCTATTCCCTCTCTTCTCTCTCTCTCTTCTCTCTCACTCTATTCCCTCTCTCTATTCCCTCTCTCTATTCTCTATCCTCTCTCTCTCTTCTCTCTCTATTCTCTCTCTCTATTCCCTCTCTCTATTCCCTCTCTCTATTCTCTCTCTATTCTCTCTCTCTATTCCCTCTCTCTATTCTCTCTCTCTATTCCCTCTCTCTATTCCCTCTCTCTATTCTCTCCCTATTCTCTCTCTCTATTCTCTCTCTCTATTCTCTCTCTCTATTCCCTCTCTCTATTCCCTCTCTCTATTCTCTCTCTCTATTCCCTCTCTCTATTCTCTCTCTCTATTCCCTCTCTCTCTATTCCCTCTCTCTATTCCCTCTCTCTCTATTCCCTCTCTCTATTCCCTCTCTCTCTATTCCCTCTCTCTATTCCCTCTCTCTCTATTCCCTCTCTCTATTCCCTCTCTCTCTATTCTCTCTCTCTATTCTCTCTCTCTATTCTCTCTCTCTCTCTTCACGTTAATAAAAGATGAATCACAGTGTGTGTGTCAGTGAGAAACAGTAGAGGAGTGTAAACTCTGTCCTGAAGATGTTGAAAACTGAAAGTTCCAGTTTTACCTCTGAGTGTTACACAGCGCTGACACTGGAGACTCCTTCCACACACGCTACATAAACATCTCCTTACAGAAAGCTTCACCACATCAACCATTATTTAAATCGGTTTATTATCAGTGGAGCGTGCGCTGTACACGTCCCCACGAACGAGCCGTTACTATAGAAACCATGACGTATTAGAACGATGTAAATGTTTTATTTTGTTTCTCTCACTTTCGTTCGGAGGAATTTGCGTGTCTCGCGGTGGATGCGAGCGCTCTCCGTCAGCAGGTTGAGACACGGCAGCAACGTCTCCTTCAGCTTATTCCCCTAAAACACAGCACAGAGAAAACCGGTGAACAGGTGTAAAGGGTGAACAGGTAAACAGGTGAAGAAGTGTAGTCCTTTGTTTTGAACACGAGCCCCAGCTGGAGCAGAAATCCCCACAGCGCTGCACCCGGTTACCAAAACACACACACACACACACACACACTCACACACACACACACACACACACTCACACACACACTCACACACACACTCACACACACACACACACACACACTCACACACACACACACACACACACACACACACTCACACACACACACACACACACACTCACACACACACACACACACACACACACACACACTCACACACACACACACACACACTCACACACACACACACACACACACTCACACACACACACACACACACTCACAAACACACACACACACACACTCACACACACACACACACACACACTCACACACACACACACACACACACACACACACTCACACACACACTCACACACACACACTCACACACACACTCACACACACACACACACACACACACACACACACACACACACTCACACACACACACTCACACACACACTCACACACACACACACACACACACTCACACACACACACACACACACACACACACTCACACACACACACACACACACACTCACACACACACACACACACACACTCACACACACACTCACACACACACACACACACACACTCACACACACACACACACACACACACACTCACACACACACACACACACACTCACACACACACACACACACACTCACACACACACACACACACACACACTCACACACACACACACACACACACACACACACACTCACACACACACACACACACACACACACTCACACACACACACACTCACACACTCACACACACACACACACACACACACACACTCACACACACACACACACACACACACACACACTCACACACACACACACACACACACACTCACACACACACACACACACACACTCACACACACTCACACACACACACACACACACACACACACTCACACACACTCACACACACACACACACTCACACACACACACACACACACACACACTCACTCTGTCCAGTCTTTTCTCCATGAACTCCAGAAGTTTGTTCACGGCGTCCATGTTCACGCCCATGTACTCGATGGAGCCGAGCTGCACTCTGGGCATCAGCAACACGTCCAAACACAGCAGAGGGAGATTCCCTAACAGGTTCACTGTGTGACTGCACACACACACACACACACACACACACACACACGGTTATCATACCATAGTATAGCATTTTAGGCACTAAATTGAGGAGATGAAATCGTAATTGTGTGTGTGTGTGTGTGTGTGTGTGTGTATGTGTGTGTGTGTGTGTGTGAGTGTGTGTGTGTGTGCAGGATGTAGGAGATTTTATTATACCCTACATAGTGAGCATATATAGCCAATAAGATGCTATTTGGGATTCAACCAAAATGAAAGATGAGGGATTTCAGAAGGATTCATGTGTTAGAAATGTAGCACACACACACACACACACACACACACACACACACACACACACACACACACACACACTTTACACACCTGTGGAACTCATCTGTGCGTTCCTCTCCCTCTGCTGTACTCATTAAACAGTGTCTCAGTATGGCTCCCAGGTGTCTGTATGTTGCCGCCTCCTCCTGCAACCATCACACACACACACACACACACACACACACACACACACACCTGTTTACATCATTACAAACAGACTAGTCGCATGACTACTAACATAAACGTGTCTCGACACGTGACTGTCACACCTCATCCACTTTGCGGCGTCCCGTATCGTACGTGACGTTGAAGAGGATCTTCAGGATCTCCATGGCTCGCTCCGTCTCACTCCTCCCGAGCGGTGGGAGATCGTTCGGCCCCTCCACGTCTGAGCGGGAAACCTCGTAGGCGTCGGTCCACCGCAGGCCGAGCGTGGCGTCGAGGGCGTCGGCCAGAATCCGAGCGCCCCTGAGCTCCCGGGCCAGCTGAGCCCTGACGTCTACACGCAGCGCCGTGAGCAGGAACGCCAGCCGCAGGTCGAAGAAGCGCACGTCCGAGCTCCACTGAGACTCGCGGCACTGTTTCAGACGCTCGACCACGCCCACCATGAGACCCAGGTGGGCGGCGGCTTCCTGTGCCTCGACGCTGTTCAGTATGATGTTGCAGATACACTTCAGCGCCTCCACGATCACGTCCAGGTCGGCGACTTGTGGCCCGAGTCCCTCTCCGGGTGCTAGTGCAGCGTGACGTGCGAGTGTGTGTATGGCGCGGCGGCTGGAGAACGGAGCCAGGCTGCTTTTATCACGCGACAGGATGCGGATGGTCTCCAGACACGCCAGTTTACACGACGGCTGGACGTCCCGATCCAGGAAGGACAGGAGAAGCTCTCCTAGACACTGAGGGAGAAAAGCATGCAAACAGGGACCCGTTTCAGAGTTCTAGCTTCAAGTCTTTCATCTGAGTTCAGCAGGAAGCAACACAATTCGAGCTATTCTTTATTTCTCCACTCTAGGGTCAGCACGTCTGCGTCACACCTCCGGGGCTGGGGGTTCGAATCCCGCCTCCACCCTGCGTGCGCAGAGTCTGCATGTTCTCCCCGTGCTCCGGGGGTTTCCTCCGGTTTCCTCCACACAGTCCAAAGACATGTTGTAGGCTGATTCTAAACTGGGCGTCGTGTGTGAACGTGTGTGTGACCGAGTCCTGCGACGGCTTGGACCCCCGTCCCGCCTCGTGCCCCGAGTCCCCTGGGATAGACTCCAGGCTCCCCGCGACCCCGTGTAGGACCAGCGCTACAGAAAATGGATGGACGGATCTCTCCACTCTAGAGCGGATGACGAGGTCTATATTCGAGAACACCAGAAATCTTTCAGGCTTCAGCTCCTTAAATCTGATCTACCTTCAAGAAAGGGACTTTCGAGGGCTCGTGTGAAGGGGCTTATCTAAGGGCTCAGCGGTAAAGCGAGCCTCGTGCGGCTTTTCATTACCACAAGTCCTTAATTTAGCTACAGAAAGAACAGCAGCAGCTCGATAAAGGACCTCGTTCGTGTGCAGAAGATCAGAGCCCTGTTTAAGGGCACTAGGACGCAGCGAGCTTCTCCTTATTGACGAGGTACTGAAGCAGACAGAAATAAAAGCAGATGTGGACTGTAGGAAATCATTTCCCCCGAGACGCTGAGGGAACAGGAACGTTAGCGAGATGTTTTCACTGGGATTAGCCTCGAGGCCTGGCACTGGTTATAAACTCTGACGCTTATATAAAAACACTAAAGGCAGCGTTTTTACAGCATGGCGCTGATGTGTTGCTAATCTGCTTTGCCATTAACTCGAGTCACGATCAGAACTGAGCCGTGAAGCGTGTTCGTTTAGGAATGGGATGTTTCCACGGCAACGCGAACAGCCACCAGATTGGCCATCAAAATGAGCGCTAGCTAACGGTTATGTGCTAAACGTGTAAAAGTCTTATATCGCAGTTTTGTAGGTGACCCCCCCTTCCTCCTCCTCCCCCCTTCTCCTCCTCCCCCTCCTCCTACTGCTCCTCCTCCTTCCCCTCCTCTTCCTCCTCCTGCTCCTCCTTCTCCCCCTCTCCTCCTCCTCCCCCCTCCTCCTCCCCCCCCCTCCTCCTCCTCCCCCTCCTCCTCCTCCTGCTCCTCCTCCCCTCCTCCTCCCCCTCTCTTCCTCCTCCTGCCCCTCCTCCTCCCCCTCCTCCTCCTCCTCCCACTCCTCCTCCCCCTCTCTTCCTCCTCCTGCCCTCCTCCTCCCCCTCCTCTTCCTCCTCCTCCTCCTCCTCCCTCCTCCTGCTCCTTCCCCTCCTCTTCGTCCAGCTCCTCCTCCTCCTGCTCCTCCTCCTCTTCCTCCTCCTCCTGCTCCTCCTCCACCCTCCTCCTCCTTCCCCTCCTCCTCCACCCCCCTCCTCTTCCTCCTCCTCCTCCTCCACCCTCCTCCTTCCCTTCCTTCTACTACATAAACATTTCTGTTTTGTAAAGCAGTGTTCACTTTAGAGACCGAGTTAATGAATTAATTTATTTGTGTGTGTGTGTGTGTGTGTGAGTGTGTGTGAGTGTGTGTGTGTGTGTGAGTGTTACCTCTCGGTCCTCCTGTTCCTCTGAGGGAAATGAGAAACACTGATTCTTCTGCAGAGACAAAAAGACACACAGCAGCGAGGAGATCAGTGAGTCTTCATTAGTTATATTTATTTATATGATTTATTTATGATTTCTATTTATGTTGTGTGTAACAATCTCTGTATTTAGACTAATAATTAAGCAAAATACTGCACGTGTGTGAAAATAAATTAAGAGAAAGATGCAACACAACATTATATACAGTGGATATAAAAAGTCTACACACCCTACACACACAAAGTGAGAGTTAAATCGTGTCAGAACCTTTTTCACCTTTATTGTGACATACTGCAATATATAAATATCACGTGATAAACACCCAGAGATGTTTTTGTCAAAAAAAAAAGAAAAAAGAAAAAAAAACCTTCCAATCCCCAGCTTGCGTAAGTAAACACACCCTTTTATAATGTGTCAGTGCTCAGACTCCACCAATCACATTCATACTCATGTTAAATACTAATTAGTGAACACCTGCCTTCAATTAAAGTGACTGATTAACACCAAATAAGTCCAGCTGGTCCTGTAAGATCTTGTTGGTAACATCGAACTGGAAAAGCCATGGCTCACAAAGAGCTTATAAAGCAGGTACGGGATTGTATTGTTGGAAAATATCAGGAGAGGGTTCGGAGGCATCGGATAGACCATGGAACACTGTAAAGACAATCGTCAACACGTGGAGAGAATACGGCACGACAGTGACACCACTAAGATCAGGACGTCCGTCTAAAACTGAAGAGAAGATCAGGAGAAACTGGTCAGGGAAGCTGCTGAGAGGCCTACAGCGAGATTAAAAGAACTGCAGTAATTTCTGGTAAGTACCGGTTGTTCCCTACACGTGACAACAATCTCCCGAATTCTTCATATCTCTGGGCTGTGGGGTAGGGGGCAGGACCGAAGCCTTTTAGAACCAAAAATACATTTAAAGAATCATCTGATCTCCCAAAACCACGGGGAATAACGTGTTCTGGTCTGATGAGACCAGAGTTGAACTTTTTGGCCGCAATACCAGAAGATGTGTTCGGCACAAAACCCCAGAACTTCACCACAAGAACAGTGTCCTCACGGTGAAGCACGGTGGTGGCAGCTCACACACCGGGGCTGTTCTTCTTCAGCTGGATCTGGAGCTTTAATCAGGGTGGAGGGAAAAATGAACCACTCCAAATACCAGACAATTCTGACGCAGAACCTTAAATCTTCTGCTGAAACACTTCAGATGAAGAGGAACTTCACCTTTCAGCGCGACAACGAGCCGAAGCAAACCTGCACATCAGAGGAACCGCTTCACCTGAACAAGATCAAGGTTGTGGAACGGTCCAGCCAGACTCCGGACCTAAATCCGATCAGAGATCTGTGATCTGACCTGAAGAGGGTTGTGTACAGGACACGCCCAGACAATCTGACAGAGTTAGAACGCTTTAATGAGGAACAACCGCAAAATATTACTACGTGCAGACGCTCCAAACTGATGGACTCTTACCCAAAAATACTGAACGCTGTGATCATCTCTAAAGCTGCTTCAGCGGACTGTTAGTTCAGGGGTGTGCAAACTTATGCAACCAGGTTATTGTACATTTTCTACTGATCATTTTCCCCCTGAAATGATTCTTACTGTTTTTCACATTATGTCACAAAAACCTGCTTTTCAGATGAACACGTGTTTAAATATAGTTTTATGTTTAATAGAGAGATAAATATCATATAGAGATAGATAATAGCTCATAGTTACTCTCACGTTATATTACATTACACTATTTTATAATAAAAGTGTTTGTGGTGTTTGATCGGAGGCCTGAACGCTGTTGTTGTTGTTGTTGTTTATTTCCTCCGTGGGATTGGGGATTAGAGTGCTCGGATATGTGCACTAATAAAGTGAGCTAAAGAGAAGAGAGAGAGAGAGAGGGAGAGAGTGAGGGAGAGGGGGGAGAGAGGGAGAGAGAGGGAGAGAAAGAGCGAGAGCGAGAGAGAGAGAGAGTGAGGGAGAGAGGGAGAGAGAGAGAGAGTGAGGGAGAGAGAGAGAGGGAGAGAGAGAGGGAGAGAGGGAGAGAGAGAGAGGGAGAGAGAGAGGAGTGTGTTTGTGTGTTTGTGTTTCTCTTTGCATCAACACGCCGTTAATGCAGCGGGAGATCATGAGATAATGAGATAATGAGATCATGAGATAATGAGATCATGAGATAATGAGATTAAAGCCGGGACATTTCTACCAGCATGAGTCTGGACATCATAATAATCCACTTTCTTCTGTTTATTATTAAATTAAATCATTACACAGTCACTGTAACAAACACACACACTGTCTCAGACACTTCATGGAAATAAGAACGAGTCTCAAAGTTTCAGCCAATAAATATTCATTAACACCACCTCCAGACTCTAGGCCACGCCCCCTTACCTGAGTCTGATGCTGAGGAAGAGAGTGATTTTCACTTTTCTCCTTTGGTAGGTCTATAGATTGTTACAGAGTGTGTTAGAAAACACATGAGATTTAATAAACACCGGTCACAAATAACAAGAGCGTTCACGGCACATTTACATTCAGCCACGCCCACAAAATTCCATAAAAGCTCACAGAGCCGAAAAAGAGAAAAATCTTCCGGTAATGCAGCTCAGCCACTGCAGCGTGTCATCACCACAGACACACACTAACTCCTCCTCCTTTCACAGGGCGCCATTACTTTTGTCCTGCCCGAGTGTCGTAGCTTATTTGTGTTCGTTTATTTTTTTTGTTTTGGAATCGCTTTCTGGGTTTGCCTAACTCCGCGCTCCGTCAGAACTGAAATAAATAAGAGACTGAAACTTGGCCTCCGGGACTTTAAGTGTGACGTCACTGCAGACCTTCTCTGGCTCCGCCTACTACACAGTTCTGACCAGTTCACCGAGGAGAAGCCTTTTACACACCCGAAATCAGCCCTGTCACAGCGCCGAACTGTCCTGTGCTGTTTTATGTCATGATGGTGATCGCTGCAGGCTGACGGACACTGACTTCTCATTCCCAGAGTCAATACGTTAACAGACATCATTTAAAAAATAGAAATAACGTATTATATCAACTTCTGAGGTGTCTAAAGTGCTGAATAAACCCCACAGTGTTAAACTCCTGCAGCCCGTTTCAGGAGTTCACAGATCTTTCCCCACGGTACTTCACTTTCTGTGTTCAGATTTCATCGGAATTAATATGATCACCAAAAAAAAAGGAAAAGACTAAATATGATGTGATTACAGAATCAAAGCTGAGAATAAGGAAAAAGTCTATAAACTCTCGAGATGGTATTATTTTGACAACAAAATATATTCATATCCACAATACACACTCTATACTTAGTGATTAATAAGAAAAACTTTTACTTTTAATATTTGTTGTTGTTGTTGTTTTTTGTTTTTTTGTTGTTTTACTTAAAGGTGTTCGTTTCCAGGCCTTATTTACTTGTTTATTGATTGCTTGCAGACCTGCACTTCATGTAAATCCTGAAAGATGTACACACTGAACACTGAATAATTTAAACAGTATAGATGTTAATACAGCACTGTAATTGTTTTACGTGCATTTATTAAATACTTCAGTTATAATTGAGTTATTAAATAATAAATCAGAAGCGATATGACATGCCAGGGTTAATGAGCTGTTTATTACAGGTATGAACACTGACTCAGTGCTGATTAAGTAAAAGAGAGAATAAAGGCAGAACACACAGAGCAGAGGGGATTTAAATCCTGAATATCAGCATCATCTCTCTCTCTCTATTTCTACCTCTTTATTGTAGATCTGCAGCGCGCGCAGTGCCGCTTCCTGCTCGCGCGTCTCCAGCGCCTCTATAATGGCGGATAAATCCATTTTCATCTCTGCTTTTTTCAGGATAAGAAACCAAAAATCACGCAGATCCGACACGGCCAGTAAATATCCTCATTAAGCCTCTGACTCACACATCCATCCTCAACATGATGCGATTAGAGACGGAGCTAGAACTCGCCGCAGAGGACTCTGGGAAATGTAGTGCTGGTCGTCCTTCGTCGTCGTCCGCCATTTTGGCCGAGCTTATTTACTGTAAATGTTTTAAACCTTAAAAAAAACATTATAATGAAACATAATTATTGTTTTTCATCACTGTAACGATAGTGTGGTCTATACAAACATAAAATTAAATAATAATAATAAATAATCCACAACCATCGACCAAGCTAAAATGCCCGGATAAACTGCCGCGATCTGATTGGTCCAGATGATTCAAGCGTTTTCCATACCGGATATGTTGGCTACGAAAGAAAGTTCGCGTTTGCATTCTGTTTATTATTGTTGTTTTCTTACGTATGTTGTAAATAAAAGCATCCAAAAAAGAAGCGTACTCAAATCAATATTCAAACAGTTATAAAACACGCTTATTAGCCATTACGTGAATAAAAATAATAAAGGATGATCCGCTAGGTGGCGGTAGTGAACCCTTTTGACGGTCTCAACGAAGAAGAATAAAATTAGCATTTAGCAGGTCCGCTAAAGCAAGCCAGACAGCAATCGAGCAGCAAGAGAGTACAATCGCACCGCTTCTACAATGAAAGATGTTCTCGGATTCCTCAAACTACAACAGGGCAAGAGTCCGACCCCAGAACTCGCGGCGGAATGGCACACACTGGAGGATTTATACAACAGAAAGTATGGCTTTTTTTAAAAGTAGCTTATAAGTCCTCAGTTAGCTAACACTCCCTAGTATCCGTTGTTTATTTTCCATATCCGTATTCTGAGCTGCTAACTACAATTGGCTATCACTTGCCAGACGCGATGTCTTTTGCTGTGTTAGCCAATCCCGATACAGGAGGCAGAATCTACCCGCCAATCCTAGACTGGGAGGGCGGGATTTGTCATAATACGGGTGGAGATGGGGCCGGCTAGCTGAGTCATTTAGCGTTTAGCAAATATAATTTTAGAGGTAAAGGTTTATTTTTATTCGCAGGGTTTTATAAAAGAGTGAAACAGATTCGCCTGGAAATGTGTTTGTATGGAGTAGTGAGATTTTAGTACACAGAAAGAAACGAAAACACACTACAGTCTCTCTAGTCATGGCTAGTTAACGAGCCGCGATAAAAATAATAATAATAACATAAATAAATGATTATTAATAATTAAATTAATAACCCTACAAACAAAAAGCCCAAATCAGTTAATCTTTAACAATTAATTTGATCAGTTTTGTGTGTGTGTGTGTGTGTGTGTATATATATATATATATATATATATATATATATATATATATATATATATATATATATATATATAATTTATTTATTTATTTATTTATTTATTTCTCTCAGAACATTTTAATTTTGTAAAATATTTTTTGAATGTGAAGCAGTAGGGTTATGTGACCTAATTATTTAACTAAATAATTAAATGAACAATTAAATAAATACATTTTAATTGCTGTTTGATTTAACCAGGTAAGTCTTTTATTTAATTTATTATGTTTGTTTGTTTATAAACCCACCAGCTTTATATATTAATATATTGATATGTAGCGTAATATATTTGGAATGTTAAAGTCATGGCAGAGAGAGGGGGAGGGAGGGGGGGTTACAGTTTGGAGGGAAATTAAATAATTTATATTTAAGATTTTATTTCATAATTTTATAAACTGCAGACTGAAAGAATAACTGAGTAATAGATGTGACATAAAGGTAATAGTGAATATTGTGGTGTTCTGCTTGGTGTGTGTGTGTGTGTGAGAGAGAGAGAGAGAGTGTGTGCGCGCGCGTGTGTGTGCGCGTGCGTGTGCGCGTGTGTATAAACTGATACACACTGGTGTATGCTGTGAATCTCGTCCCCAGGTTGTGGCACCAGTTGACTCTGAAGCTGAGTGAGTTTGTGCAGAATCCGTGTTTCTGTAAAGGTGAAGGTCTCGTTCAGGTGAGACATCCGTTCACTTTTATTTCTCTTCCACACACAGAGCAGAGGCGTGATGTGATGACGTTCACTTTGTGTTTCATTACAGCTTTACGAAAACTTCATCTGTGATTTTGAACACAGGTAGGTGTGTGTGTGTGTGTGTGTGTGTGTGGGTGGGTGGGGGGATAATGAATGGATTCATTTATTTAAATAATATATTTTTTTAATTCAATTTTAATTTAATATAATCAAATGTATTAGTTGTTGCAAATATTTAATTAAGTATGAAATAAGTTCATTAAAAAAAAACACTAATTAAATTAATGCAGTGGTATAAAAAGCTAAATAGAAATACATTCATTTAATTCATTTATATCATTTTAGAAATAAACTAATTTTAAACCCCAGTTAATTAATAAAATAAATATAGAATTGTAATTAGTTTTTGTTATCCTGTAGTTTTTTTAGTTGCAGGTGCCTCGAATTGTGGTTTAATAATAATAATAATAATAATAATAATAATAATGATGATGATGATGATGATGAACACTTTTTCTTTGTGAGTGAGGTGTTTATTATCCTTTCTGCTTTTTCACCTGTAGAATTAATCCTCTGTCATTAGTGGAAATGCTCCTCCATGTGGTCAGACAGATGCCAGGTATCTCTCTCCCTCCCTCCCTCCCCCTCCCCCTCTCCCTCTCTCTCTCTCTCCCCCTTTCCATGTTTATCCCACACAGCATGTAGAGTGATAAAGATAGCGTTACTCTTCTCTCTCTGACAGATCCGAACACCGCCATCACGTTCCTGGAGAAGACGAAGGAGAAGGTTAGTGATGGTGTGATATCACTCACGTGTTCACGTTAACGTTCTCACTCGAATTAATTCTTCTCTACTCTACGTTTTCCGTCTGTTTTGATTCGGATCAGGTGAAGTCGAGTGACGAGGCAGTGATTCTGTGCAAAACGGTGATCGGCAGTCTGAAGCTCGACATCAACGATCTGCCTGCGACTAAAGTGAGTTACTCACACACACACACACACACACACACACACACACAGTCTTTTTTTTTACGTCAATTTGCATAAAAATTTTAGGTGACTGATAACAATAATAGCAATATTTCACTCCTTCTGAATGTTTCTTACCTGTTGTTGTTGATGTTGAAATGTTTGTGTTTTTGTGCAGAAACTGATTGAGGAAGTGGAGGAGATGCTAAACGCGTTGCCGGGAGTGACGTCTGTGCACGGCCGGTTTTACGATCTGTCCAGTAAATATTATCGTATTATCGGGAACCACGCGCTTTACTATAAAGACGCTCTGCGCTACCTGGGCTGTGTGGACGTCAAAGACCTGCCAGGTGAAATCTCTGAACTCGCCTCGGAAATAATTTATACCGACACTAATAATAAAATCTTTATATAACATACTCCTCTGGAACCAGAAGCAGTAGTGCAGTGGGAGTGTAGTGGTGTGTGGTAGAATAGGGGCAGTATAATGGTATTATCAGAGGAGTATAGTGGCAGCAAAGCAGTAGTGCCGTGATATTATGACAGAAAACAACACTATAGAAGTATCGTGGTAGTATAGAGGCAGATTAATGACAGTATATCAGTCATTTAACAGCAGCTTAGTAGTAGTCGAGTGGCAGCACAGAGTGGCAGCACGGGCAGTATAGCGGTAGTATAATGGCGGTAGTATAATGGCGGTAGTATAATGGCGGTAGTATAATGGCGGTGTGGGGGTAGTATAAGGGCAGTATAGCGGTAGTATAATGGCGGTAGTATAATGGCGGTATAGCGGTAGTATAATGGCGGTAGTATAATGGCGGTAGTATAATGGCGGTAGTATAATGGCGGTAGTATAATGGCGGTAGTATAAGGGCAGTATAGCGGTAGTATAATGGCGGTATGGCGGTAGTATAATGGCGGTAGTATAAGGGCGGTATAGCGGTAGTATAATGGCAGTGTGGGGGTAGTATAAGGGCAGTATAGCGGTAGTATAAGGGCGGTATAGCGGTAGTATAATGGCGGTAGTATAATGGCGGTGTGGGGGTAGTATAAGGGCGGTATAGCGGTAGTATAATGGCGGTATGGCCGTAGTATAATGGCGGTAGTATAAGGGCGGTGTGGCGGTAGTATAAGGGCGGTGTGGCGGTAGTATAAGGGCGGTATGGTGGTAGTATAAGGGCGGTATGGTGGTAGTATAAGGGCGGTATGGCGGTAGTATAAGGGCGGTGTGGTGGTAGTATAAGGGCGGTATGGTGGTAGTATAAGGGCGGTATGGCGGTAGTATAAGGGCGGTGTGGTGGTAGTATAAGGGCGGTATGGTGGTAGTATAAGGGCGGTGTGGCGGTAGTATAAGGGCGGTATGGTGGTAGTATAAGGGCGGTATAGCGGTAGTATAATGGCGGTATGGCCGTAGTATAATGGCGGTAGTATAAGGGCGGTGTGGCGGTAGTATAATGGCGGTATGGCCGTAGTATAAGGGCGGTGTGGCGGTAGTATAATGGCGGTGTGGCGGTAGTATAAGGGCGGTGTGGCGGTAGTATAAGGGCGGTATGGCGGTAGTATAAGGGCGGTGTGGCGGTAGTATAAGGGCGGTATGGCGGTAGTATAAGGGCGGTGTGGCGGTAGTATAAGGGCGGTATGGCGGTAGTATAAGGGCGGTGTGGCGGTAGTATAAGGGCGGTATGGTGGTAGTATAAGGGCGGTATAGCGGTAGTATAATGGCGGTATGGCCGTAGTATAATGGCGGTAGTATAAGGGCGGTGTGGCGGTAGTATAAGGGCGGTGTGGCGGTAGTATAAGGGCGGTGTGGCGGTAGTATAAGGGCGGTGTGGCGGTAGTATAATGGCGGTAGTATAATGGCCGTAGTATAATGGCGGTATGGTGGTAGTATAAGGGCGGTGTGGCGGTAGTATAAGGGCGGTATGGTGGTAGTATAATGGCGGTATGGTGGTAGTATAAGGGCGGTGTGGCGGTAGTATAAGGGCGGTGTGGCGGTAGTATAAGGGCGGTGTGGCGGTAGTATAAGGGCGGTGTGGCGGTAGTATAAGGGCGGTAGTATAATGGCCGTAGTATAATGGCGGTATGGTGGTAGTATAAGGGCGGTGTGGCGGTAGTATAAGGGCGGTATGGTGGTAGTATAAGGGCGGTATGGTGGTAGTATAAGGGCGGTGTGGCGGTAGTATAAGGGCGGTATGGTGGTAGTATAAGGGCGGTATGGTGGTAGTATAAGGGCGGTGTGGCGGTAGTATAAGGGCGGTATGGCGGTAGTATAAGGGCGGTATGGCGGTAGTATAAGGGCGGTATGGTGGTAGTATAAGGGCGGTGTGGCGGTAGTATAAGGGCGGTGTGGTGGTAGTATAAGGGCGGTGTGGCGGTAGTATAAGGGCGGTAGTATAATGGCGGTGTGGCGGTAGTATAATGGCGGTGTGGCGGTAGTATGTGTTGGTGATAAACAGGAAGCTCAGTTCGGGACACAGCCGGTCTGATAGTTGAAGACATCTGAAGGTGCTGAAGTCTCAAAAACTTGTAAATAAACTTTTTGTAAATAACACATGAAAACGTGATTTATTTGTGTATTTGCTTTGTTTTTATTTCCGTCCTGTAGGGGCGGAGCAGCAGGAGCGAGCCTTCACACTGGGATTGGCTGGCCTGCTCGGAGAGGGCGTGTACAATTTTGGAGAGCTGGTACGTGATTGTTCAGAAATCCTGCCCTGTGTTTCAGTAATACGCTCTTCTCCACTTCCCCTCGTCTAATCACAGCCCATGACAGATGTTTCAGTTTCACACACACATCTGGATGGCTGTAGTTTATGTGTCAGTGTTGGTTAATAGATGTTTGGAGCTGAGTGTTTGAGGATATGAAGCTGTTTCTGACTCGGGTTTGTAGCTGATGCATCCTGTACTGGAGTCTCTGAAGAACACGGATAAGCAGTGGCTGATCGAGACGCTCTACGGCTTCAACTCAGGAAACGTGGAAAAGTTTCAGGCTTTAAAGTCCGCCTGGGGTCAGCAGGTGAGTGTGTGTGTGTGTACGTGTGTAGAGCTGATGCTGGAGTATAGTTGAGTGTGTTGTGATGAGACTGTCTGTGTGTGTGTGTGTGTGTGTGTGTCTGTGTGTGTGTGCGTGCGTGTGTTTTGTTCTTCAGCCTGATCTCGCAGCACACGAGGCCAAACTGATGCAGAAGATTCAGCTGCTGTGTGTGATGGAGGTGAGATGGTTAAACGTGGAGATGTGTGTATAAGCTGAGACAGTAGCACAGTGAGCACTTGTAGCAAAGAGCACGCTGGCTAACTGCTCGCTAGCACGCTAAACCCAGCTTGTTAGCGAGAACACATAAGACCGTTGTCTCTTTTTTTTTTTTTTTTTTTTTTTTTTTTTTTTTTTTTTTTTTTTTTTTTTTTTTTTTCCCGCCCCCTCACCTTTCGAAAGGGGTGGTGTGTGTCTGAAGCCGCCTCTTACTCAGTAAAACTCTGAAAATATAAGTTCTCAAACAGGATACGGACTAATTTAATCGTGAATCGTTCTCGGGAATGTTTACACACGCAAACGTGACATTTAAGAAAATCCAGTTAGTTGTAAAGATCGTTAGCGTCGTATCCGCACTGCAGTGGCTGAGCTGCGTTACCGGAAGATTTAGTGCACACCCGCTCCTTCACCGTTTGGTCGTTTTTTTTGGTCGATTTGTGGGTGTGGCTAAATGTAAATGAACGCTCCTGAAATTTGGAGGGTACGTGGTGATATCAGCGTGTACACAGAAAATCTGAAATGTTTGTAAACCTGGTGGGGAACATTTCCAAAAAACTGAAAATGTATTTTTTTTTTTTTTATTATTGTAATTTTTTTTATAAATGATCACAAGACTAGATCAGATGTCTTGACTTCTCTCTCTAACATTCTCTAGATGACCTTCACCAGACCGGCAAATAACAGACAACTGACCTTCCAGGAAATCTCTCAGAGCACCAGAGTCCCAGTAAACGAGGTGTGTGTGTGTGTGTGTGTGTGTGTGTGTGTGTGTGTGTGTGTGTGTGTGTGTGTGTGTGTGTGTGTGTGTGTGTGTGTGTGTGTGTGTGTGTGTGTGTGTGTGTGTGTGTGTGTGTGTGTTTTTTCCTGGAGCCGAAACCATCAAACCATTTTGTCCTCCATGCGAAGGATGAAAGCACTGCTGTTAAGTAACTGTAGTGTGTGTGTGTCAGGTGGAGCTCTTGGTGATGAAGGCTCTGTCAGTCGGACTTCTGCGAGGAAGCATCGACGAAGTGGATCAGAAAGTTCAGATGACCTGGGTACAGCCACGAGTCCTCGATCTGCCACAGGTAACACACACACACACACAGAGATCTGTCGTTTTCGTCCCGTCTCGTGAGTCCTGACCCGTATCTGATTCTCACCTGAGTGCTTTACTCTCGGCTCCGAAACAATTTTCATATTATTTCATAAAAATTCCCTAAAATCCACGATTCTGAACTCCAGCAAATAGAAAATCTTCCGCGTCACTGCGTCAGCGTGACCGCACAGGACAGATCGTTCACCTGAGTTATAGTAGAGTCTTTGTTGTTAAACGACAGCTAGCTTTTAGCTGTACTCGTGTTCGACGCACGTGAATGGAAGAGGGCTGAACGCGCGTCGTGACGACGTCACGTGACTCGTCTCGGCCCGAACCTGCGGTAATGGTGTAAAATTGCAGCTCCTCCGGATATCGCGGAGTTCCTTGATTTTTGCGTTAATTCCTGCGATGGTGAGATCCTGCAGGGACTGACTTGCGTTTTAAGTCTGTTTTTATTGTGCATGTGTTTAGCCCTTGTTTCACTTCTCGCGTATTATTTATTAAAACGCGTCAGAGCCGACTCTCGTTTATTCATCTACATCAGCGAGAATGTGACTACGAGGAAACTCGAGGACGTGAGCGTTGAGATGGACGATCTCGAATGTGAAAAGATCTGATCTGTTTTCTTACACGCGCTGAAATCGGATCTGTATCAGAAACGGTCGCTCCGGAGACGCTGCTGAAGTTCAGCATGTGATGATGCGTCACTTGAGCTGATAAAAGTGAGGAAGGCGAGGGGACGTGTACAAGGGTGCGTTTTGGAACAGGGTTTGAAGACGGGATCAGGGGGAAGGAGACTAAACCCATGCTTTAGCGATGACGTGGTTGATGTTGGATTGTTTGTGTTGCAGATAAAGGGCATGAAGGAGCGTCTGGACTTCTGGTGTGGAGATGTGAAGAGCATGGCCGTGCTGGTGGAGCATCAGGCACATGACATTCTCACATAAACGCACACACACTTTATTACCTGTAATGTGTGTTAGCGTGTGACCTTCCGTGTTTCATTAAAGACCTTTTCACGTAGCTGTGGTGTTTATTCTGCTTGTTTCATGGTGTGAACGGATCTGAGGGAAGCAGGAAATATTTGGAGGAAGCTAAACATCAGCCAGCTTTTGTGAGTGCGTGTGCGTGTGTGTGTGTGTGTGTGTGTGTGTGAGAAGGAAGTGTTTTTTCAGAGCTGGTTTTACAGGAACAACTCCCAATTCAACTAAAACCTTTGTACAGTAATGGTTTAGTCTAGATTTTTAGTTTCAGTTCTACGAGAACAGGATCATCAACCAGGAACAGATCAATAAACTGATGTTTAAAGCACAGATTTGAAAACCGTGTTAAAATCTGAACAAATAGACATAAATAATGTTCAGTCTATATTCTATACCCGTGTATGCGTCACTGATGCGCTCTGAAAGGGTGTTTAGTGTTGATGCCCTAACCAACACTGCGATTGGCTCTTTTTTCAGGAGGGGGCGGGGCTTTATTTTACTTGTGTTGGCTTTAGAAGACATATAAAGCTATTATTGTTTTTCATCATATCTGGGGGAAATAAAACAAGCACTGGACAGGCCACACCCATGAGGATGGCCACGCCCACGAGTGACACGAGCGATATATCTTCTGTTAGTGTTGAATGCAACTCAAATTATTTTATATTACTCCATAAAGATTTCTGAAATATTTCCGAATCACTGTGAGAACAAAAAGTGTTATATACATATACAATCACTATTGATCACCACACTATAAACAAAAACAGTGAAGTTGAGTGAATTTGTAATAGTAAGGAACTCGTTTGTACCGTTCGTGTGTTTATCACCTGGACAGGTACACAAAGCGACCCTTAAACGCTTTACCTCTAAAAACTGATTAAAGCGGCACCAGTGGTCTTTTAGGGCCCGATCATGTTCCTCAAATCATATTAACAGTTCACTATTTATAATCAAGAATTCCTTTTGATTTATTAATAAAGTCGAACAATTACATAAAAGTAAGTAATTACAGTCTGACTCTGTTAGTTTGTACGTTGGTTTATTAATGAGAAACGTGTGCGGTTATTGTGAGGAGGAATGCAGGGGAGCGGCGTGACGCCGTGTTCAGGTGCTCATGATCGCTTCTTGTAGTCCTCCAGGTGCGTGAGGATCCACCCTGAGGGGACGAGGATGGTCACAAACATGGCCGCCATGGCAATCAAGTGCTCCTGAGGACGGCACGAGCCAGAATTAGACAAATATTCTGCACACGCGTGATACAGTGACGATAAGAGACGAGTGCACAGTAGAGTCTAATCTTCACCAGCAGAATACTCTGAGTAACTGGTCTTATATTTCCTATTATAACGTTACACTAAACCATTATTAAAACTTCCCGGACATATTTACTCATTTCAAGCTTTTAAATGGTCATATTATTGTCAGATAATTTCGTTAATGTCTAGAAATAACCTCGAAACATTCGCAGCAGGATCTGCCAATAGAACAAGAAAATTTAAAGCTTGAAATGTTTCAAAATATCTAAAAAAATACTACATACATTTCACTATATTCAAGGTTCTGTATTTCCACTACGATGTAAATCTTTGCAGTGATACGTTTAGCAGCACGCTGCGGCATAATAATACAGAACTCAGACGACATGTTACTGCTTTATTTAGAGTTAATGTAGAGATCTTCATCAGCCTGAATAAAAGCTGTTCAAGCTGAATGCACATTCATCTAGATATGATAGATATCTGGAAGATTCTTTAAAAAAATGCAGTTGGTTTGATGGAAATTCTAGCGAGGACATGTTGTTGAGCCCTTAACATTATCTTACAAACAAAAACAAGTTTTCACTTCACTTTAAGGTGAAGTCACTGCATCAGTTACCACCTGAACCTACCATTCATGTTTCATGACCATATTAACCCTGTCAAATTCCTGCTGAAAGCTGATTGGCTGATTGACAGCCTTGTGTTTTAAGTAAGTAGATCATCATTAAAAATCCATTTATAGATGAACACAGATGCACCGCACCAAATTTCAGCTCGATCGGACTTACGGTTCCTGAGAAACCGTTATCTGACCTTAGCTCCGCCCCGGTGTATGACCACGCCCCAGACGTTCTCCTCATGTATACGCCTTTCAGGTCTCATGCGAAGCCGTGCAAAAGCACTCATGAGTTATTTACTACTGTTTGAGTGAACAAGGCTCCGCCCCATTAGTACTGATTGACATATTGTTTACAAACGTCAAAATGTTTTTGATCATTATTGAGCAGTTTGACATCTAATTTGTGAACATTGGCCAAAAATCCTAGGACTAATTCTCAAAAGTAAGCTTTGCATATTATTCAAATTAGCAAAAAATCTAAGTGGGTGGAGTTAAATGTTTTCTTCTAAAATTGGGAAACATTTTAGTAATAATCAAATATGCTACATATAAAAATTGGACTTTTTAAAAAAAATTTTTTTTTACCAAACAGTGTGTTCAAAACTAAATCATGTGGTGAGTTTTTTTGTCCTGTTTTTTTTCCCCCTTAAACATCAACCTTCCCATAGAGACATCCGAGGAAAGTGTACAAAACCGGACACGTTTACATCACTAACGTAATAACACTGATATTGATTGTGTGTTGTCTTTGTTAAATAAATAAATAAATAAAGCAGTATATACTGTTCAGTATGATAGTCATTTGGTGCGACAGGCATTTGAACTCCTCAGCTGTCGCACCGTGTGAACGCGTGTCGGACTGAAGGCTAAAAATACGTCAGCTTTTAAACTCAAATACTTCCACACCCGTACGATGTTAATGATTTGATCAACCTGAACCGCTCCAGAGAGCAGACGTTTTAATGTTTGTAATGCGTCGCTGTTGGGAATATTATCACGCTCCTCTGTTTATAATAGTGTCTGTCATTTAAATCTTTTTTTTAATGATTATTAAAAGAATTCCATGTCTATTTTAAGCTCTTTGCCATGTGATATTTTCCAGACAGACTTGTTATATAGTTCAGTGGACTCTCGATGAAGGTCAAACTTTTGGCCCGTTTTCAACAGCTCCAGCAGGGTAATGTCTGACACAGAAAACAAGGACACTAAATAGCCTGATATATGACTTCAGGTCAGTTCAAGCTCAGTATAGATTTATATACAGGTCATGTCTAATCTGAGAAGTGTGCCATCTGATCACGGCAGTGATGAGTACGTGAGAGCTGTCACATCTCCAGTGGGGTTCTTCTTAATCTCGTTGCCTTCTCACATTAACGCTCAACTGATTACAGACACGTTAATAAGTACCAGTATGTTTTTGATGACTGCTGCTACAGTTGTGTGTGTTTTTAAGGTGTGCTGAGTTTCAGTACTCACCCCTGTGCTCACGTTGTGTTTAGCCGGTTTGGCTGATATATTGGCTCTCGGTGTCAAGTGGTGTCTCAGAGCGGCTCTGAACAAACCAGAGGAGCGACTCAAAGCCAGCATGATTCCCTCTGCTGATCCGAGCGGTGGAGAAAGTGTGACTGCTGCTGCTGCGGTGTTCAGCTCAACACTGTTAGACTCTGATCCTGTGACTCTGCTGTTCACCTGCCAAGTGCTATTTATTACCCGAGCGTGCAGACCCGCCCTGCGACTTCCTGCAGCGATAAACACACAGCAGCGCCGCACTCACACCCACTGTGTTTAAACCACTCGTGTGGTGTTGATTTGGGTCAGGATGGACTCGACTCTGTGACACACTTGCTGTTGTCGGGACTCGACACCGTGTTTTTAATTTCTGAATGAAGCGCAAGCAGGAATTATAACTGCAGTAGAAACATTCACAAGACTCCACCGTTCTGACTGTTCAAATTTAACACGCACCCGGAGTTTCCTTTTTTTTTTGGAAAAGGGGCGGGGCCGAGTACCTATGTTCTGGTGAAGGTAGGGGTGGAGCCAATTTCAAAAGCCTGACTTCAAGAAATTCACAATATTACAAAGTCTTCTAATGTGTCTTTGAAATTTTATGATTATTTCAAATCGATGAACACGTTTATACGGTTAACACTGCAGCCGTTAATTCAGTACTATAAACCTAATTCAACACTTCAGAAACCGCCCGTTTTGATTCAGGACTATGAGTTAATTCAAAACTTTAGGTGTTAAGTCAGTACTATAAGTTCATTTGAGACTGTAGGTGTTTTTTCCCTCTGTATTCTAAACTAATTCAACACTGTAAGGGAAAAATACAGCACGATAAGGGATCAGTACTTCAACACGATCAGTGCTATGCTAACTGAGCGGTATGCGTGATTGTTGACACCCTGACCAGCACGCACTCGGGTCTGCTCCTCTGTAACACTCACCGTGTTGATGTGGTTCCACACGTTCTCAGATGACGGAGCTGTTGGTTCTGATTGAACACGTGTGACGGTCACCTGATTCATCCGAAACACTTATAGTCGATAATAACCACCGAGTTGGTTTGATGAGTTTATCATACCGTTATACCGGGTCAGGGGTCAGGGTATAAATCCACATCACGCTGAGCGTTCACACGGCCGATGCTCCTCAGCATGAAACTGCTTATCTGTTCATCTTCTGAACACACTCTAAATCAGACGTCCAGCGACGCCGTCACACACTCGACACACAGCAGGTGGCTCGCTCGCAGTGTGAAATCCGACTCGTCTCGGCTCACACACGCCTCGGTCCTGTCGCTCTGAAATAAAGGCAGTGAGGCTTCAGCTCGTGTGTTCGTGCCGTCAGGGATACTGTGAGCTTCTTCCAAATAAAGTTTCTAATTAATATAAAACTTTTTTTGAAGATGTTTGCATGCACGTTTAGAATAAAGAACAACTGAGTTATGCACTCAGTCATGATTTAATCCTGAAATTAGCATATTTATCTGAAAGAGGCGTGTCCGGGTTACACTTGATTCGGGGAGCAGCGCCACCTTCTGACAGTTTGAGGGTACCACAGTGTGTCACGCTGAAATTTGTTTGTAAATACACTCACACACACTATGGAATGTCATTCGAGGACAACATTAAAGACATAAATATCACGCTGTTAATTACTTAATTAATTAATTAAATCAGCCGAGAAAGGGTTTTTTCATCATAGGAGATGAGTCTTAATCAGAGACATGGCTTATCTGGGGAAGTAGATATTTTATGGATAAAATGATGAATGAAGTTTAAGTTTGTCTGTAAGTGTAGCAGATGAGCGCTAGGTCAGATTATCCTTCACATCGTGAGAAGCACGGGGAACTTTCCTCGCGTAAATAATCCGTGTTTGTGTTATGACCAAAATTTCTCAATCTGATTTATTAACGAAATTCGCATTCCTGCTAAAACATAATACAAGAAAAAGTGAAAGGAGACAACAGACTTACTCGAGTGGAATTGGACCTTTATCGAGTATTTACCTTACAGGAATACACAGCATGAGGAGGACAAGCAGTGTAGAAAATTTGACAATAATAATAATAATAATAGTAATAATAACAAGAATCATAGTCATCAGCTAACGTTATATAAGCAACCTATTACATCTATCAAACTTACTGGATATTTAATGAATCAAACAGGAATAAAAAAGTTAAAGACTTGAATCATTTTTTGTATCATTTTTTTTTTTTTTACAACTTATGAACAGTTTCAGCTGTATAAAACGAGCCTACTCTGTGTAACGGATCAGAAGATTCTCGGCCGTGAAAAGCCGCGTCGATCTTCTTCCAGCTTGCACTGACTTCATCTTTACAAAATCTAAACAAAAGTAAAAAAAAAAAAAAAAGAAGAAGAAGAAGAAGAAGAAGAAAAAAAGGTTTCTGGAAATGAAAGTTTAAAAGTTTTCACTGGATAATATTCGACATTTTCAAAAGAATTTTGATGAGAAATGATTTTTGACCAGAAACGTAAAACAATTGCACAATGATAATAACAAACAGTAAATTTGAAATTGTTACAGAATTATTCGCAAAATAACGAGTTTCTGAATAATACAGGGAATTCGTAAAGCCCCTGCTCACACACTGATCATGTATTCATTGATGTTTGTTAAAAGTCATCAGTGCAGGTGAACTCCCGTTAACGCACTGAATGCTATTAGTGTATAAAGAAAACAAAATGTACAAACATTATACAGTCGATCCTACTGATGTACACATATCGCTCGTTTCATACCTCTGATAACTACGTACAAGCTTTTCAGAGCGGATTTATAAAAATCACCATCGCTGTCTGGAATATATCTTCTACCATCTGTGGAGGAAGAAACACACCGCCATTTATCAGCTTCTTAAATACTGCATGGACGAGAGAACAAGAGATGTAGAAAAAGAGACAAGAGTTGAGTGAATGAATTTTACAAGTGCTGTGGATTTTTTATGGTAATCTATGTACATGTTGGAATACAGTGCAGTGATTAAAGTAAATATCTTCGTGTGGGAAACGTCGGCCTGATGCTCATTTCCACCTGCATGGAGTTTCACGTCTGTTTCCTGTTGTGTTGTAAAGTGAAGAGCTTTAAAGGGAGAAAGTCTACAGATTTAATCCAGACGATGAATTTAAGTCACCTATAAAAGCAGGTGGCATTTATTCAGCGTAGAGAAAACACTAAACTTACTTTCTTCTGAACACTTACTCCTAGTGAAATGTCTACCTTCAAGAAAGCACATGTCATTTTTATTTGGAGTAGTGCATCACTACTTGTTCGGAAGCACGGTGAATAAACAGTGCTGGGTTATCGGTATTGATGTCGTGTTAATTACGTGAAAGAGCGAACACTCACATTTCCCCTTCAGGTACAGCATCGACTGCGGTCCCCAGTTTTTAGTCAGAGTCGTCTGGAGAAACAATAAGAGACGTTACAACAGAATAACCCTCACTTTAAAGATGAAGCAGTAAAGCTTTACCTTCTGAACGCAGTGCGACTCTGTGAACAAAATGACCAGCAGCACCGAGCACGTCCATAACACCCGCATGCGTGGCATCTTACAGCGCAAAAGACATTCTTCATTACAGTCACATAAGCAGTCACAAGTCCATATAAAAGTTTCAAGCATAACAGAAGTATTTACCGTGTTGTTCCTGCGAGGCGTAGAGGTGTGTGATGTGTCCGGCTGTGTCGTCTGTTTTTATCCCCATCAGGAACACCAGGACTCCCGGTTCGATAAGTTCCCACTGTGAGAAACGACTGCAGCTCCAAACCGCTCCTATCATGGCAAAAACGTCCGTATTAACCCCCACACACACACGTCTGACGTCAAGAACACATGAATCGATACACAGAGGTTCACCCTATACCCAAAACTCACAACACTTTACAAACTGTGGAGTAAAACAAGCAACACAACCGGGATATTTATTTCAGATCAAATTAAACTGGTGATAACAATAACAACGATAATCAACACTGACCATCTTTTCTCAGAGGTTACACCGCATAACCTTCTACTTTAAACACCAACAGTGACGTTACAGTCATAGTGTACTTTTTATAAACAACAAAGTCTCAGACAAATAAAATAAATATAATACAAGATAAATAAATACATGGATCATTTAAATGCCACAGCACAAATGACACCGAATTTAACTTTCAAACACTGAGCATAAACACAGGAGCACTCAGAATACAGAAAGAGAACACAACACAACAGCATTTTTAGTATCAAGGATTATAGAGCAAACTTTTTATACTGATTCACAGAATTATTGCAGTTAGTGTCTGACATTTTTGATATAAGTATTTCTTTAATATAACTATTTCTCTAAGATAATAATAATAATAATAATAATAATAAAGTACAAAACATATACATAAATTATCACAAACCTCAAATCAAATATCAAACGTCTGCAAGTTAAAAAATAAGGATAAAAAAAAAAATTATAATTATTATTACTTTAAAAAAATATATGAAAAGGATCAACACAACACATACACACACATACATATACATATATATATATATATATATATATATATATATATATATATAAAATAACTTAAAAATATAAATAAATATAAAGAAGTTAAAAAATAAAGACAAAAATCCTAGAGTATATGTAAATTATATTAAAAAATGTTATATATATTATATAAAAAAAAATACAATATAATAACTATAAAAGACAAATAAAAATAATCATCACACATTAATGTACTAACACTCCGTGGAATATGACATGAAACATATTCCCTGTACTGTGTGTGTGTGTGTCAGCTACCTGTGTGTGTGTGTTATGCAGCTATACCTATGTGTGTGGAAGCTCTACCTGTGTGTGTGTGTGTGTGTGTGTGTGTGTGTGTGTGTGTCAGCTCTACCTGTGTGTGTGTGTGTGTTTGAACATGTAGTGTACTATCTGTGCTAGACAGTATCCGAACTCCTCCAGAGTCGCTCGCTCAGCCTGAACTTCAGAGAGTCCCTCCTTCTCCGCCTGCTCAGCCTGAGCCAGCAGACAACTGCATGTGGCCTCCACTACAGCATCCGTGATACAAGACACACTGCTCCTGTCCACACACACACACACACGCACACACACACACGCACACACACACACACACACACACACACACACACACACACACACACATGCGCACACACACACACGTTCAGAAATTAGTTGAAATCGCTTTAAAGCTCCAGAACAGGAGAGTGGGGTAAACAGGATCGCTCGACTGACTTGGTTCTGTGGTGTGTGTTGCTGTAGTCGGGGTGTGAAGACGTCTCCACTGCGCTCTCCTTCACCACACTCCTGATGTAGTTATTGCAGCTCACACACTTACACATGGACGAGCACATGATCTTAGCCTGTAAAACACACGTCATACACACGTCATACACACGTCATACACACTCAACATCATGACAACTATAATATAAATAATATTTATCATCTTCAGCATCATCATAGATCATAAACAGTGACAAGGTTTATTAAAATACTTTTTATTTTTATTCAAAAACCTGTCATTAATGTAATATTATTTAACTGTTCATTTCTTTCTTTTTTTTAGCCGTTCAACCTAATAAAAATTAATAAATCTTAATCTAGGACTGTGAGATGCAATAATATGAGTAAATATTAATCAAAATCATCATCAAGAATTTATAAATAAATACAAAAACATTCCATTTTTTAAAATTTCATTTTTAATTTAACTTTCATAATAACATATTAATAATACTGTTTTCTTTACAATTCAAAGCAAAACCACACTATATTTAACAAGTTTATAATACTAATAATAATAAAGTTTATTAATCATCATCATGAATAATGTATAATAAATAGTACAAACTGTATTTACAACTGTATTTAATTTTATTATTTAAAACGTTAATAAATATAATTATTTTGCTTTTTAATGGTTTTAGTTTAATTAAATATTACTTTTGAGCAATTTAACTTTCACAATAATATAGTCATTTTTTTTAGTCAAATTTTTTAAAGTCAAATTTTATAATTCGACAAAAACACAGAACATTCTGCTGGACAGATTCTACAGATAATACAAGAGTCTTTTAATAATAATAATAATAATAATAATAATAATAATAATAATAATAACTTTATTTAAGCTACTTTATTATTTATCTACATGCTGTTGTCCCTGACTACTAGCTTTAATCTCTAAAAACTATTTTAAATAATAATCATCATTTCTTTTATGAATAAATACTGAAAAACATACATAAATGTAATTTTTTTAAAAAAGTGTGAAAATTTAACATGTAATCTTATTTTACTTTATTATATACATATTTTAATTTATCTTATTTGATTATATTTATCTTAATATTAATCATATATTATCTTCAATGCAAAAACCAAAACCAAAACAAGCTCTCGACGTGAGCTTTAAGGACGGAACACCAAGATTCAGTGTCCGAGGTCATTTCAGGAGACTAATAGGGATAACCCGTAATCCATTTAAAGGATAACAGGAAACACGGAAACACGAATATTACTCAAACTAATCATGGGGTACCGGGACACAGCAGCAGTCAGGCGCACACGCTGAGGGGAAACACTCCAATAACACGAGAACACGGAGACAGGACCACAACAACAACACAAGCACATGGTGATCGTCTCCATGGAAACCTGCTACATAAGTGCTACATAAGTGCTACCTGCTACATTTTACATCGACCTCGTGTCACTTCACCTTGTAACACTCGCAGTAGTTCTTCAGGCAGCCCGAGCTTTTGCAGTTACAGCCTCGTGTGTGACTTCCTTTCGCATCCCCCTCTACACCGCTGCTGCTGTGGATTTTAGAACGAAAGGCCTCCGGGTTTCTGTCTAAACAGGTCTAGGAAGGAAGAAACAATCCAAATTAATCCGATGTAGTCTTTCATATTTGTGGGAGAAAAAACCCCGCACATAATATGATTTACTGAAACGTGTTGCCGAATTTCACATCTTCTAGTTGAGTGAAATAACACGACCGTATATATAATATTAGAGGCGCTTCTAATTATCTCAACAGTAGGCGGTGTCACCGCAAACAGATTCATTTATCATCCGCTTCACTGTGTGCTGAGCTCAGAGCTGGTGACTTCAGCTCAGAAATGATCTTCATATTTAAATGGGGAAAATTTGTGCGTATTCAGATTTTGTCTACACACCTACCTGCTTATGAGAATTTCCTGACCTCACGTGAAGATTATGCAAATGACCTGCGTGTTGCGACGCCTCAGAGGTTGCCGGATTTAACTACGTAAATGTCAGAGCACGACATAAATAAATAAAATGTAAAATAACAGCCCGTGCTGGATCAAGTGCTATTCTACGTTCTGCTGAATAATGAGTGTTAGCCATTTTGTTAAGTGATTTTAATGTGATCAATTCAACTAGGACTATTCATGTAGTGATATATTGGTGATATACTAAACTCCTATTAGATTTATTACAGTACTGTAACACGCTCGCCATCTTCTCATTCATATATCATCATGTCAGATTTGCGTTCTTCTTTTTTAAATTTGACAGCAAAGTCCACATTTTCCATCCCTGATCTTTTTTTTCTGGTTCTGGTTTGAAGGTGAACGTTTGTGTTTAAAGGTGGCGGTCTAGCTCGGAAAATCCACTTAAGCGGCTGCGTAACCCGGCTCTGAATACCAGGAACTTTCCTAGCGTACATTCTGACTCGGACTTTCGGTTCTGAATACCGCTCTTAGATCTTAAATTAGGGTCTCGCTGTACAAACTGAAAAAATCTCATATAAATAAGAGTTTATACCGAATTCAAAAGCAAATATAACATGAGCGCTCCATCGTTAAGCACTGTAACAAAAGTAATCAAAGTTACTCTATAAGACTTGACCTTAATGGCTCTGTATCTGTCAGTCGCATGCTCCACGTTGTTGCAGCAGTTAATGCAGTCGCAGTCGCTGCACATCTCTCCGTTTGCAAAGCAGTCACAGTAGCTGGTGAGAGATTTGTGAAATCGGACAATTATCTTACACACAGTAATGTGAGTAGTATTTTTTTAAATACTCGTTGCATTAATTCTACTTTTGTCTATCTGTATTAAAAGAAAATTCAAAAATAAATTACTTACAGTTTCAAACACTGAGATTTAGTGCAGTGGCAAGGCTTCTTAGATTTTTCCGAGAAGGAACTAAATAAACATTCAACTTTATTATAGTTATTATTAATAAAATATCTAATGATGGTGTGTGTGTGTGTGTGTGTGTGTACCGCATGAGGTCCTTGTGTTGCCCCACTATCTCTATATCAGGAGGCACAGGGTAAAATGTAGGTTGAACCTGCTTGTGAGAAAATAAGAATAACAATTTTAAAAAACTTATAATAATAACAACATGTGGAAGAATTGCCACTGAGTGCTGTTATTGTTTATTTATATTTTACATAAATCAACAATCCTTGTAACTTAGCTCGTGCTTGTTTAGACATCACATACATGAGATTTTTTCAGTCAGGATTTAGGCTTCATCTCAGAACTGAAAAAGCGTTGGTTAAAGTAGTAAATGACCGAATGTTGGCGTCTGATCACGGTCAGGTCTGATCAGGTCTTATGCTGCCTTCAAGTCCTATCAGAAATATCATAATTACCAGGTGAGAGCACTTGAACGGCAGAAATTACAACTCTGGAACTCTTATTTTTCTATGAACCCAAAAGGAGTTGGAGTTGGAGGTGTGTTCATTTTTTTCCAGAACGAAACCATTTGAATACACAGCTTGTTGAAATCTCCACCAGCGATCATCAGAGGGAGAACTTGAAGGCAGCATTATTGGATCGTTATCGGTTTGTAGATGTTAATGATGACTTCTCTGTGCGTACAATAATAAGGTTCGGTGTTCCACAAAACTCTGTTCTAGAACCAATGCGAACATAAACAGGTAACTGAGTAACGGGAACTAAACTACAGCTGCTCTGATTTACACTTTTATTACACTCTCATACACTGTAAAAACGAATAATAACGAAAGGTTACTATTCACACAGAGCGAGTGCTGTACTGTATGCAATAGGATCGTACACTGTGGCCTAAATCCGTCTGATTATGCTGCCTGATAGACTCGCGTGTGGAGAAGATCTGCGTATACTCCGAGTTTAGACTGGCCACAGCGTCACATAGTTCTGCCTGCACAGACACAGAGTTTAGATCAGATTACAACTGAGCACAAGATAAGAGTACGAAATACTTCTATACATCAGCTGCGTGAGATAAGGCTAGAACGTTTTTGCCAACTTTCTCAGAACAATAAACAAATAACTATGAAAAGATTTGGTAAAAAAAAACAAAACAAAACATGGGGGGTGGGGTTTAACACTTGGTTTCACTCACTGAAGACGCATCATACTGAACAGCGCCTCCAGGTGTCCAGGTGTGTGAGGCAGTCGTATGACCGAGGAACTGATGCGGACTGGCCTGAAGACGCAGGCCATCGGAGTAACACACAGGAGGATACTGGGACAAATGTGAGCTTGACGGGTCACAACACAGTGGACGGGAAAAGCAGTACGTGTTAAAATCGTGGTCCCAGACAGACGGACACGCCCGCTGGTCCTCAGACGTAGCGTGAGGTGCCGGACTGTGCTGGTGATGAAGTGAACTAGGATGGCTGATGTTAATGCAGTCATTTGGGATTTCGATAGAGAACGGTGTGTAAGTGTAAGAGAGAGGAACCACAGAGCTTCCGATCAAATCCTTTCCACAGCTGTACACCAGTCCCGGAAAAGTGTTCTCCTCGTCCATACTGAAGGTGAAACTCTGCAGGAACATCACGAAGATCAGTTGAAATCACACAATGACATGTAGACGGTTATATCCCTGCTGGAATTTACATGCTGTCTACTCAGGAAGGACCCTATATACATTATTACTTACCTATTAATAATAAATAACTAAACCAGAGAGGCATAATGATATTTTGGATGAAAGAAAATGTTGTAAATATGAAATAAAACGTTATAATGAGATCCAATATATTAAAACAAATATATCAAAAGTAAGCTAATGTGAAACAAATGATCTGAACTGAAAAGACCCCAAACTGTCCCAAATAAATAATAACCCAAATAAAGTGTGTGGTTCTGAAACGTATCTCGTGCTGTAAATGTACCTCTTGATTTTTAAATAATCTCTTCAATCTGACAGTAAACTATAAGAGTTAAATTTGTTGTTGTTAAATCTGACAATTAAGTGCGCGGACTTCCTTTTAAAAATCAGCAAATGTCGCCATCTAGCGGTGTGATCTTCATTAAAACGGTGAGCCGAAAAAAGAATAATAAAATGATTATATATATTTATTTTAAATAATAAACTATTATTTAAAAATAAAAAATAATTTAAAAACGAACCAAAATTCAGTCTATTAAGTTAATCAGTTTGTTAGCTAACAATATGTTAAATTGCTAATCAGCGAGACACAAACTGTTCACCTTTGGCTAACTTTCATGACATGACATTGGATTTGTCCAATCGATGGACTTCTTTTTATTATGTAACCAATCCTAGCGCAGAGGGGGAGGGGCTTGTCTGAAACGGTTGTGGTTTAAAAAAAAAGATAACGCTCGAGCTCTTTTCCCACACAACTGTTAGCTAATATGGCTAAAAGCTGCGATTTAACGGAACAAACTTTTATACAAGCTATTTTTCCGAGACAGACACTTACCGAGATATTTGAATTATTAACCTATACGTGAAGGTGGAACTGTTAGAATGAATGTTCAAATATGTTATACTGTTTAAAGTATTTCTTTTTTAAACAACAATAACAACAACAAAAAAAATCAATCCGCAGATCCCTGAGGCTGGAGGCTTCTTGTGCTCGCGCACGCATGTGACGTCACAGCCAGGTGAGCGCATGCGCAGTGTTGTTGCTTTTTCAACGAGTAAATACAAAATGGCGGTATATTGAAGTGCCCTAGCTGTTACTTCGCATATTAAATAGTGCACTTCTTTAGGAAGCAGAGAGGCATTTGGGACTCGGCTATTATGCGATAATAAGTATTATATCAAGTTTAAGAAGCACGTCAATATAAATGGTACATTTTGTACCAAAGTAAAAATTTGGTGCTGCCTATTTGTAAACATTTTCTGACAAAACATTTGTGCTGTTATCGTGGAAAATATTGATGAGCATTTTAGATTATTATGGAAAGGTGTTGTTTGGTCTCTTAAAAATTAAAAAAGATGCACACACGTGCATATATGACCAATCTAATAGTAATAATAGCTAGCATTCATATCCGCAAATGTAAATTATTTGTACTCATCAATACGCTAACCGTTCATCATTTAATTGAAATGTTGGAATAAAATTAGTATTTATTAATTAGTAAGATTAATAATTGTTGGTTCCGCTTCTATATGTCATAAAAGTAACCTATTCGTAACATTAAAGTAAGTTTTGTTTGACCTCCAGAAGCTGATGGCTCATAAGACTGACTTGCTGTTAACAATCGTTAAACGTCGCCATCTAGCGGTGACACATCTCCACTACAGCAGTGAACCAGAACATAAAATTAATAAGTATCAAAGCTCTGTCTGTAAAGTTTATTATTACTTTAATAATGTTATATTAAATTGTTAGCCGTAGTTTCGAGTGCAGTTGTAAGAGGCCCATTGTCCAGTTTCATTTATCTTCAGCTAACGGATGTAAAAACTCACAACATACAGTAGTATACCACGTAGGCTATATGAAGACTGACATATTATAGAGAAAATTTGCCACGCTTAAACAAAACAAACAAAAAAAAAGCAAGAAAGTAAATCACGTGATCTATTATACGGTCTACATTTTAAAAGGTGCTACCGTGTGTTAACATATTGTGTAGAAACTATACCCTATGTAGAACTCTACAGTCGTGTTGTATAGAAGTGTATAGAATTCAGGAATATAAAAATAAAGAGTTTTGCCATGTTGATTGACAGTTTGGGGTGATTGTGTCACGGGGATCTGGTAACCCTGCTTTAATATAGTACACTGCGCACAAGCGATGGGAATTCATCCCCGCCTTGTTCCCCATACTCCCTGCGATAGGCTCCAGGTTCCCTGTGACTCTGTAGCATAAGCGGTACAGAAAATGGATGGATGGATGGATGGATGGAGATACTTAAGAAAGTTAGAACTGGATTTAGAAGGTAATATAATTTTTTCCCCCATTCTATGAATAATCCACACTCCAGCCCAGTAGGTGGCGGGAATGCACCTAACATTTGCTTCCCAACAGCCATAAAACGCCAAAAAAGAAGAAGAAGTAGAAAGTGAATCGTTCCTAAAGTGAATCATTCTTAAAGTGACTCATCTGGAGACTGTGTGTGGAGAGTCGTCTTCTGTTCAGGGTGGTGTAACAGCGTTAGAGAGGTTGATTAAAGAGTAGAGATGAGTGCTAATTTTGCTAAGTGTGGCTCGGTGTTAATCACAGGGGCGAGCAGAGGTCTGGGTCTGCAGATGGTCAAACATTTAGTGGGAATTTCTGAGAGACCACAGAAGATCATCGCCACTGCCAGGAGCCCAGACACAGCTCAGGTGAGATCCATTAAGACTCAAAGCAATCAGTTTCATGACAGTATTCATTCTGTTCATTCGAGTTGGATTGCAGAATATTATTTTAACCTGTCGCAGTAATTCACCTGGGGCTTCAAAACTGGAGGAGAACTCTGATAATGTGCCGAAGTTCTTCTGGAGATTTCTCTGACTTTTAATCTTTAATCAGTAATCTTTAACTGTTAACTAGTGATGTTTTTAACTCCCTTCCTGAGTGAAATCACTGAACAGATTAAATATTTAAATAGCTAACATTTGGGAGGAGTTTCATTTCATCCTCTGTCTTGTTTATTTTATTTTTTAAATATATCTAATATGAGACTGCGTGTGAGTGTGTGTGAAAGTGGATAGGGGTGTGTGTGTGTGTGTGTGTGTGTGTGGGAGAGAGTGGATAGGGGTGTGTGTGTGTGGGAGAGAGTGAAGCAACAGGAAGTGTGGTAACATTAACATACAGCATTAACGTCAGTTTACTGCTCCAGAGAGAGAAAACCTAAAATGTTTTTCTGATCATATAAATATAATTAATAATATATATTTCTTGGAGAAACTTAGCCAAGCACATAAAGTATTATGAATTCTTTTTTGCATCAGTGAAATCTGTTATTTGGACCGGACCTGAACAGAACAGAGGTGTTGGATTAGAGTTTAGTGTAACACTAGAGCCAGGATTGTGTGAGGGCTGAACTGCAGTGTTTAAACATTTGGTGCAATCGAGCTGACCGATAAACTGGGATTTAATCTTGATTAAAAGATCAATGGCTGAGTGGTGAATAACTCCAGACCCAATTTAACATCAGCCACACTTCTTTTCTCTCTCTATAACCTCAGTTCAGTTGGTCACCGACAAACACGAATACATCTCCTGACAATGTGGAATGTTTTCTCCCTGAGGTGTGGGTGAGGTTCAACTGGAAACGTTAGTTCTTATTAGTTCTTATAAATGTCCCGAGATTAAAGAAACGCCATCAGCTTCACTCGTCACGTATTCAAGAAGAGCGACAGATACAATGATCAAATTAAGTTGAGAAGGAAAGATAGCATCTCTCTACTTTTATAAGTAGTGTATGAAATGATGTGCACTTTGTAGGGTGAACAAGCCGACGTCCACTACAGAGCCACTTCTGAAAGTGCACTACAATAATGACTTCTCCACGCCGTCTGGTTTAGTGCACTGTGTACCTGAGTGTGTACCTGAGTGTGTACCTGAGTGTGTACCTGAGTGTGTACCTGAGTGTGTACCTGAGTGTGTACCTGAGTGTGAGTGATTTTTTTTAATCTAAAAGTTAACGGAATCTCGTGTTTTCAGAAGCTGCACCAAATTGCCAAATCTCATCCTGAGGTTTATGTCGTGCCTTTAGGTGAGTGCTTTATGTTTCACACCTGTTTCGTTTTCTTATTATACTTTTGAGCCACTGACACAGTTCTCACGTCACTGAACACGTATTCACAACAAGAAGTCAAGACAAGTTTATTTATCTTTTGCACATTTTGTCAAGACACGTACGTTGAAATGAGTTTGATAGACAGTTAAATGTTTAAATGTTTGCATGAGCAACATACACTGTTACAAATAATGGAAAAGACTCTTTTAAATAATATCCAAGCAAAATATGACTTGGACAAATCTGCATACTTATGAGTTTAACCAAGTTCCAATGACTCTGTTAAGACTGCCTGTTGTTATATTATTGTCATTGTATATGTATCAGTAGAAGTTACTTCAGTTCCCCTGAAATTTATATCATTTATATCCCCCAAATATTTATTTATATATTTTGCTGTTATCAGGACACCTTTTAAATTGAGAATGATTTTTAATGTGCGAGTTTTTAAAAAATTCTTTTCGTTGTAGTATTGATAAAGTTGCAGTACATGAATGTGTCCAGCAGATGGCGAGAAAATCAAACTGCTCAGCAGAGACACATTGACTGAATTGAATATGAAATGATGTATAAAAGTTAACAGAATTTCATATATTTTTCATTATATTAACTCTCTCTGGTCTGATTTAATGAAGTGAAGTAATGGGATGTTCATTAAAAAAAATATAAAAATTAGTGACTAAAACATTATGGTTAAAGACAACTGTACAGAGGAGTGTGTTTATATTCCTTGTGTCAAATTGAAGTCTTTGGCACTAATCAGTTCTTTAGAGAATTTAACGTATAGCTGGACTTTCAGAAATTTGCTTTGATTTGAATACGTCTGGGACAGACATTTATTTACACGCAGAAACGTCCGAACAGAATCCGAGCTGTGTGATGGCTTGGCTGTGAAGGTTATCAGATTTTTAATCAGAGATCAGGCGTGCGTGCGTGCGTGCGTGCGTGTGTGCGCGCGCTGTGAATACGTGATTAATCCTCCACGTCTGTGCGGTGTGCCGTTTCAGACGTGGTCAATGACGCGAGCATTGAAGCTGCGGTTCAGGAGGTGTCGAGCATCGTGGGTCCTGCGGGGTTAAACTGCCTGATCAACAACGCGGGGATCCTGATTCACGGGGACCTGAACTCGGAGACGCGTGAAGGCATGATGACCACGTTCCAGTGCAACACCGTCTCGCCGCTGTTCGTTACCAGGGTGATCAAACACTGCCTTATTAAAGCTAAACTCCGCCCTCAATCACTTTAAATATGTTCATACCGAATATTTCTGATGTGTTTAATGATTCTGCTAATGTGTTGGTGGGTTTTGTGATTTCGTTATTCCTGAGCTCCAGAGGAATAATGGGATAATCCCTTTTATAATTTCATGCCAACCTTTTTAAAGAGGATGACGTGTCACTGAGTTAAGATAACAACATGTTTGTTTTTTCTGGCAGCAAAGGATAACGTAACAGAGAGCCGTCTAGCGTGTTTATCGTGACGCAATTTACAAGGAAAACCTTGCAGTAACGATAACAGGTCTGCCTCCAATTCTAAAGAAAATATGCAAGTCGTGTCGTGTGAGACTCTAGATCAGAGGTGTCCGATCTCATCCACAAAGGCCTGGTTCGGGTTTTCATTCCACCCGAGCAGGAGCCACACCTGATTCCACCTGTTTAATCAGTTGATCTTGGCTTTCAGCGGACTCGGGTGTGGCTTCTGCTCGGATGGGATGAAAACCTGCACCACACCGGCCTTTTCTGGGTAAGATCGGACATCCATGCTGTAGACCAATAGGCTTTAATTACGGGATACTCCCATAAACACCGGGAGTAATCTCCTCCTACCTTGCCATAAACCTGTCTTACCTTCTCTGTACCAGCTGAAGTATCACGATACCACGCAATGTCGTCAATTCATCATTCAAATCTACAAAATGAACCAAATTTACAGGAATACATCGAAATAAATGAAACCAGACGAACCGAATTTTCCTCTGAATTTGATACGAATGAATAACTGGCTGTTAAAAACTTGAGGAACAATCGTCCAGTTGGCAAGCGACGGACTCAACGGGCCACGTATTTCATCCGTTTTTCCTCGGAGCAGTGACATCATGCCGAGTGAGAATGAACACAATATTAGGGATAACCCTAGGAACGATAGCTCGCTTACAGTGGAACCGTGCAATCCGGACCCGTCACGTTCATACCGGGGGCCCGGTCACTGTGTTACTGATGCCCTTAACTCGGAAGGTCCGAGCTCGTAGAAAAACGAGTGAGTAAATACACTTTATTCATTTATAAAACAAAATAAAGAAAGTGCTGTAGAGAGAATGGAATATTCTCTGCGTTCATCTCGTAGTTCAGTTCGAGTATTTACAATAGGACATGAGGACTGCATAGTTATACAACATAATAATAATAATAATAATAATAATAATAATAATAATAAGCATAGGGTAAATATTCTACATATATTTTTTCAGTCCTGTCAGCTGTGTGTGTGTGTGTGTGTGTGTGTGTGTGTGTGTGTGTGTGTGTGTGTGTGTGTGTGTGTGTGTGTTTCAGGCGTTCCTGCCGTTATTGCGAGCGGCGGCGGTGTGTGCCGGCGGTGTGATGAGTGTGAACAGAGCTGCGGTGATTAACATGTCCTCTCTCCTCGGCTCTGTGGAGCTCAACCGGGAAAAAGCAAGTTCTTATAGAGTTTACGCTTACCGGGTGTCAAAGGTGAGAAACGAGCAGCGAGTCGTTACACAGCGGATTTACACTTACACACTTATAGTTATAGTCCTCTCTCTCTGTCTCTCTCTCTCTCTCTCTGTCTCTCTCTCTCTGTCTCTCTCTCTCGGTCTCTCTCTCTTTCTCTCTCGGTCTCTCTCCCTCTTTCTCTCTCGCTCTCTCTTTCTCTCTCGCTCTCTCTCTTTCTCTCTCTCTTTCTCTCTCGCTCTCTCTCGGTCTCTCTCCCTCTTTCTCTCTCGCTCTCTCTTTCTCTCTCGCTCTCTCTCTTTCTCTCTCTCTTTCTCTCTCGCTCTCTCTCGGTCTCTCTCCCTCTTTCTCTGTCTCTCTCTCGGTCTCTCTCTCTCTCTCTCTCTCTCTCTCTCTCTGTATCTCTCTCTCTCTCTCTCTCTCTCTCTCTCTCTCTCAGGCAGGTCTGAACATGGTGACGAGGGGTTTGGCGCTTGATCTGCATTCGGACGGGATCCTGTGCGTGGTAGTTCATCCCGGCTGGGTGCAGACTGATATGGGAGGAAAACAGGTACACAAAGTGAATAAAGAAACAGGATTATTTATCTAGTCAGTAATAAACTGTGTGTGGTTTTGATGTAACAGCACATACCCAAGTGTTTTATACCACAGCAATCTATCAGTAATTACATTTTTTAATTGATTTAAAGTCATGCTTTTTATCCATTTATCGTTACATTTAATGCTATTTAAAGTTAGTTCCTGTCATCGCAGCCATAAACCATCTCACCATCATGGCTGCGCAGTGAATCTAGTTTATATTCATTGTGTAGACTCGGTGATGTGAATGACACGGTGTCGTTATATAACGTGAATCGGGAACGTGTAGAGTCAGTGTCGATGATCTCCCGCAGGCGCCGATGACTCCGCAGGAGAGCATCTCGTCTCTGTTATCCGTCATTTGTGCGCTGAGTGAAAAGGATCATGGGCAGTTTTTGAACTACGAGGGGAAGAACTTGCCGTGGTGAACACGCGGCAGCGACACGCAGCACGTCAGCGAGTCCGCCACAGAGAGCTGGAGAATTTCTAGCGATGTTTTTAGAATGAAATATAATCAGGTGCTGGATCATGATTTTAATATTAATCAATTAATATGAACAAATGAGTCATTTCCTGGATATGATCAACCTTACTTGCATATTAAATGTGTGTTAAGTGCGTTACATTAATAACTAACTGATTTAATAACATTTTTGTGGGTTTTCACTGCTAATAAACCCGATGTTCGTCTTAATTCATGTATCAGATCTGAAATTCAGGGGTTTTTATGACCTTTATGGCATTATGGATGTCTGTGCAGTATAAATAATAAAAGAAAATTACAAGCATTGCTTTATTTTTTAATTCCTGGAGAAGAAAATGGATGATTGAGTTTATTTTTAACCATTTCATGCAAAAATTATTTACAAAATGTTACAATTCATATGACGTACATTTTTAAAGTGTTTTTTTTTTTTTTAAGTTACAAAAATCTGTATGTATTTTTAAAGGTATGACTGGTTTTTAAAAAAGTAAGTGGATTGTCCACGTGTACGAACACGTTGAGTAAAAAAGTTCTGAAGTTCTTTTTACTTCTTTTGTGTTTATAAAGAAAAACGACTTGCATTCAGCTCTAAAATATTTCACATTGACGACTAAAATGGTGGAAAATATCGCTGTTAAATAAAACGTAGCAGCACGTTTGAAACGAACTAAATGTATGCAGTTCAGTTTCAGAATTTCAAAATAAAATCTCAAATTTTTTTTAAAATCTTTTTTTCAAAAAGTTAAGGAGTGCTGGATTATTAAATTTGGGATTTTGTGTAGAAAGTTTGTAAAGATATTCCAAAGACACAGGAGAATGAGTTTATGTTTAATTAAATGAAGTCATTTGGAGTTGATGTATAACTTCATATATTTTCCTAAAAACAGCCTTGAATTCTTAAAATGTTCACACTAAGCATGAAAACCTGTTAGTTATGAATCCTGATGTGTGGGCGGGGCATACTCTCTCTACCCTGTCAATCACAGTGACACTAGCCAATCGTGTTCATCTGTGAGCTCATGTATGTGGTAGAGCACAGAACTCTACACTGCCCCCTGACTGTTTATGCTGGTACTGCACCACATGCACGTACTCGGCCAATCAGAACAGTTTGGAAAAGTGATAGATTTACGTGGACACAAATTAACAGAGGAATCTGAGGTGTGTGTGTGTGTGTGAATCAGCACAAGATGCCTATGAATAAAACGTTGAAAAACAGCACGAGTTAAATGCGGCTTTTATTCCTCACATCAGTCAGTGGAGTTACAGTGTAGCACACGACAAAAAGAACACGGACGCAGTTCGCTTGCAGAAGGTCAGAGGTCGTTGGGCGGAGAGATATCCGAGGTTCAGGGCTGAGTGAATTCGTCTGAAGTGAGCGAGGAGGGCAGGCTGTCGAGAGCGCCCATGTCTGAAACACACACGTTATGTTGCGTTGCGTTACGTTGGTTATTTATATTCATATCTTTTTTTTTTCCAGACAGTGTAATGTTTTCACATTGATGCCTAATCAGCTCGGAACCACGCCCACCTTTCAGCTTTAGGAAAGACAGGAAGTCTACAATGGTGTGCAGGATGTCTTCGTCTGCTATTCTCAGGGCACCTTTGGGGGGATAGAAGATGGGATTAATCGTGAGATCGAGAGACGCCACAGAAACTGACGAAGCTCTTCACTGCTGTCAATCATCCGGTACAAGTATAAGCTCCACCCCCCTGCTGGTCCATTCACATACATTGTTTTAATAAGTACCTAACCCTAACCCTTCGTCACCTGTCTCTTTTTACTCTTTACACTTAGTGTTCTCGAATGTTAAACGCTGACTGCCAGAAATCCGCTAAAACTGTTCATTTACCGCTAATTCCATACGATCAGCACCTGTCGGCTAGCTGTTCTCTTCCTTACGCGTTCTCCCTGTGGAATTCTGCGCTCTTTACGTTTTCTCAACAGCTGTTATGTATTAGCGTGAATCCAAAAACTCGTCTGCTACGTTGATCCTGGGTCTCAGGCTCAGGCAGAGGGCTGTCAATCAACCATGCTCTTTTGAATATTAGACCACACCCCCGACAGTGAACACATCAGCGCGTTACCAGATTTGATGTCGTCTTCCATGAATGCGTCCCTCTTCCCGGCCAGACCGTGTTTATCGCTGAGCGTCCTGTAACTGTCGATGCCATCTGAGCACAAAACACAAGCGCATGAAATACACACACACACACACACACACACACACACACTGCAGCCCTGACTCACAGCAGGACCCATTCATCCCAAATGCGGTGCATTATCTTGAAATGATGCACCCATTTTCAGGCAACCTGCAGGGCTTCGGTCACTCGGAATTGCGTTTGAGGTTCATTTTCCCCACGGCAATGAGCACAGAGGGAGAGAGAGAGGGAGAGAGAGAGGGAGAAAACAAAAAAAATACCAGAAAAGACAATAATTGGTTCATGAAAGAGAAATAAAAAAAGAAAGAAAGCAGGAGAGAGAATAAACGACAGACAGAATCTCACAGCACAGGTACAGACAGGCGGAGAGGAAGCTTGTACTGAAATAACGCTGCTTTAAACACACACACACACACACACACACACACACACACACACACATGCACACGCTAACCAAAAGCCAAAATGAATTTGCGTTAATAAGAGTTATAAAGTGTTAATAAGCGTTAATAACGGGATGTTTAGTAGCAGCAGGTCGTGTATTTTGATGTTTATTAAAGCAGCAGTGTTTACACCTTTACACCAGCGAGGTGGATTCTGCTACACAGCTAACGTAGTGTAGCATGGACCACTGAACGTGTGTGTGTGTAAATTATCCCTCGGTCAGTTTTGGAGGCGTGGCTTAAAGTTTGAAAGTAGTTCAGAAGTGATCTGAGTTACTGGCAGGAGTGAGTGATTTACTCAGTGCTAATCCGGTAGCTATAATCGTTCTTCATTGTTAGCTAAATTAGCTTCACAGCTCCAGTGTAAAATGTTCAGCGTGAGACAGGAAGTGATCTAAAATGAATTTTTCCTCTAAATGAAATCTTTCGAAAAGCTCGGTGAGGTTTGTAATGTTTAAAACGCTTTAGATCTCTAATTATACTTCCTATGTTTTATACTAATATATAAACTACACATCTTTTCGATAATACTTATGACAGTAAGTAACGGATCCTGTTATTTTATTCATTTCTGCCATGTAGAAGCAAACCCCGCCCACCAGTCAGAATATGCTACACTCAGCCCCGCCCCTTTTCCTTAAAAGGGAAATGGTGAGGCATGCACTGGGGAAGTCCTTGGGTTTGTGTTTTTATTTAACACTTTACACACCGCTGCTTTAACACACTCACGCTTATTTAACTGAACTGAAGTGCAGCGTTGCCGACTGAGTGACAGTCGCCGGATCTGGATTTTTTAGACGCCTCGAGTGACTTTATTATTTTTTTAAAAGAGCCTTGCGACAGCTCTAGCGGTGCTTCGAGCAGGACGTTTGCAGCTCTGTGACAAATGTTAATATCTGCATGGTTTAATAAGATGAATAATTATCAATAAAAATTGACTTTGCATCTATTGAAATGTGTTTTATCATTGTTATGTTTATATTTGCAGCCTTTTACCCTGTGAATATACACTGATTACTGAGCAGCTGCACACTAATACTGCACTGTCACTGCGCTGAACACACACACACACACACACACACACACACACACACACACACACACACACACACAGAGCGCGCTAAAATCACAGAGCAATTCCCCGTGCTGACGTTAGCGACCTGCAGGAGCTAGCTTACATTCACCAAGCAGCTCTTCTCTCCCCCTTGCACTGGGAGCATCCTTTATCTGTATTAGATGATCAATACGACCTGAAACACACGGATGAGGCAAGTTTACCTGAGCTTACACACACACACACACACACACACACACCACACACACCACACCCAAAAATAAAATAAGCTGTTGTTTTTGGGCAGTGAGATAAAAGGTTTTCTAACATCTAAAGTTTTCTATGAAAGCAGGATTTTGTTTAAAATCTCATTAACGTGAAGCGAGAGAATAAAGTGGTTCTGGTGAGGGAACGGGTGTTTATAGCTGCTGTAATGTAAGCGAGAACAGGAATATTAAATGTAAATATTAACGGATAAAAAGTATGACGTGTCGTTATAATAAATAGTATTATCATAGTAACAGTTGGAAACAGCTGTGGTGTAAGAGGAATAAAAGATTTAGGGATGTGCTGTTAGAGGAAAATAATCAACTAGAAACTCCATCATCACACACGTACGCACTTCTAACGTACAACTCCGCCTTACCAACCTTAGGCCACGCCCCCTACCTGTGCCTGACACTGAGAAAAGAGAGACGTCGCGCACCGTGCTCAAACATGAAGTGCGTCGCCAACTGTGATATTTTACATTTTGTATAAAAATGATGTGAGAAAAAACAATTATATTATTATAATTATACGATGTGATATAGATTTTGAGTCGTTATTAAATCCTGCACGTTTAGTTTCTCTCCTCAAGTGTCTTTACACACACGCGTCGAGCTGAGATTCATTTAATAAACAATAAAAACGATGATAAAAAAGTGAACACTGACTTCATGAAATAAACTGAAATGGTGACGTAATGCAGACGTTAATTTCATGCTCCTGCATGCTGCAGTGCGGTCCATCACACCACCGTGTTGTTGATTATTTTACTGTAACAGCACGACACGCAGCGTTACTACACGTCTAACCCATCATCTGAACACACCTGACGCTGAGAGCCACTCAGGAACAATGACTGAGACAAGACAAACCCTGTGTGTGTGTGTGTGTGTATCTGTGTGCATCTCTGTGTGTGTTGTGTCTCTGTGTGTGTGTGTGCGCGCGCGCACTCACGGGGACCGAGCAGGTATCCAGCGCTGTTGAGGGTCCAGCCGCGCTTCTCTTTCGCCTGAACGGAAAGAAACACAGGGATTTTAGATAAAAAAAAATATAATTAATGCTTTATTTCTTTTTAAATAAAGAAATATCTGGAAATTTCCCCCTGGATAAAAGGGACAGGAAATAAACGAATAATATAACACACTGCACAGGCACAGGGCCGGCGCCACCTTCAGGCAAAGTAGGTAATTGCCTTAGGGAGGCGGGGCCTCGGACCGGGAGGCGGGGCCTCTATAACCGTAACATCCCCTATACGCTAGTCCACCAATCAAGACCGCAGCAGAAGACTCGCCTCTTTGTTCATTGGATATAGATGCATTGTCACTCACCTGTAGTGAAACCAATTAGGGTCACACACTCTGAGTGTGTGAAGAGAGAGAGAGGGTGCGAGGACCAAAATGCACAAGTGCAACTTTTCTGCAGCGGACCGACTTTAAATCAGTGACGTGTGACGGCGAGGAAACGAAACGATCACTAAGCGAAAGGTTAAACAGGCAGGTATAGGAGGTGCAGCTCGTGATGCAGGTGAGTGAGTCATCATCATCATCATCATCATCATCATCTGTTTTGGAGAGATTGTAATGTATTCTAAAATAAACTGGGCCTGGTTCTGTCCATCAGAGCCATTCCGGGATCATTTCCGGTTTATTCTGAGTTTAAAAGAGCGCGAGACTGTCAGACACACCGAATTCGCGCGTGCAGTGACACAGTACTATGTCTATATATACATATACATATATACCAGCAAAATACTAAAGTAAAAGTAAAGAAGTTATTATTGAAAGTCAAAGAGCAAACACACTAGAGCATTTTAATCCTCAGCTGTCTGTACTGTATATCTTCTCAACTCTCCTGATGTTTACATTACTGCTTTAACATAATACTTCATTTTAGTTTTCAAACCAGGAATACTGTTGTTATAGTTACTGAAACATAAGCAGACAATTTTGTGAAGAAATGAACTATTAGTATAGAAGTTTGTCTCTTTCACTTCCACTAGCAGCTGATTTGTGTGTCTGATGCATATTTAAGGTGTTACACTACAATATATAATATGACTATATTTATATTCTATCTTGGTTCAGCAGGAGGGGAAATCCTGCCCAGACCCAGCTAGGAAAAACCATCAAGGCACTGATGTTCATTTACTGCAGTGGGGTCCAGGAAGTGTTCTTCTGTAGTTATTTCTTGGCAGTGTAATGTCCTCTTGTATTTATTTTTCCTTTTCAGTTTACTGTATAGAGTAGGCGAAAGGGTGTGAGGCAACGGTGGAGGGGATGAGGGGCGCGCCGGGCCTCCAAATGTCTAGAACCGTCCCTGACTGCGAGGGAAACAATAACGAGGAGATGAACTAGAAATGTCGATGTATAACTGTGCTAATAACACGTACACAAATCTACACATAACTGCAATACAGAGAATATTTTTAAAAAATTATACTCTATTTTTTTCTGTTAAAATACTGTGTAAATAAATATTCATTTAAATAAAACATTTATAATGCGCTTAACATAGAAAGATTTTGCTGTGGCTTATTTATTATTTATTATTATTATTGATAATATTCTTTACAGGGATTAAAGTTTAGAGAATTACTTTCATTATTTTTAACGATTTAAAAAAAAAAAAAAAGATTTTACAGCCTATAAACAAAACGAACAGTGTTTTTATCCTGACAGGTACCATGCACTATAATATATTAAAAAATATATTATATTATCTTATAAATATTCTGTTCTTATTAAAATGTCATTATTGTGTGTTTACATGAGCGTGCAGGAGTTATTTAAAATGTTTAAACACGTCAGGTATCTGTGATTTATAAACAGCTCATTATATTTCTCAAGCACTTCAGAAAATTCAGGAACACCGAGTCCAAAATCATCTCTGAAACATTTCCATCTGCGCTGCGTGTGCCTTTTACTGCGCTAGAACTTTATTAGATTCATTCATTTTCTTCAAATTTCATACATTTAGGTCTGTTGTAATTCTGCACATCTGTAAGAGCTAATTTAATGTTTAGAAAATCTCCAAGAATAAAATCCTGACCTGCTTCTGAAAACAAAATAATGCAATACATGTGTAAATATTATTATTATTATTATTATTATTATTATTATTATTATTATTATTTACAATACAGTGTGGGGGAAGTCACTCGTAATTTATGCGGCTTGATGATTATTTAACATTTATGATGAATTTAGAATGCAAAAATTTTTAGGCATAAAAATCTAAAGTATTGTTGAGAACATTTAGCTGTAATTCACTGACAATGAATTCTAGGAATAAATGTAAGACTGCATACTGTGAAATTTATTTAACAATTTAAGCTGCTTAAATGAAAAGTCCTCATTAATGAAATCCTAATTGATTAGGATTCATTTAAAATGGGGGGAAAAAGGCATGAAAATCGAAACTAAGACGATTTTGCAATAATACAATAATAATGGTAATGAATTAATACTAGGAATGAACTTTGCTCCATTTTCTTTTAAATAAGCACTATTGTGAAACGGAAATATCCTCACGGATGATATCCTGAAGTGTTTTAGACAATAGATGAATCTAATTTAAAAAATGACATTAAAATAAAACCCAACTCGGACAGGATTTCTGATCTAGTGTGAGTTCTACTGCGCTCTATAAGAACTTTTACAACGAAGGAGATTTACTAAAAGTTTCCGTGGAGGTCTTGTGTAATCGTAATCGTCCACGTTAACGATTCAAACTCGGATAAACGCAAATAACGTGTAAACTGGAAGTGTGTGAAGGAGTGATAACGTACCGCGATGACCATTCCCAGCGTCTCGGTCAAGACTGCGCAAAACACCAGCGTGATACACACACCAACAATACACTTGTGCATCTGTAAGAAAGAAAAGTAGATGAGATAAGAGTGTGTAGACGTTTACACTCGGTCTGTGTGCAGGAAGAGAGTTAGAGGAGGAGAAGAGAGAAGAGAGGAGAAGAGAGGAACGCTCACCCTGAGGATCGGCGCTGGGTTCTGCTGAGGTGAAGTGAGACGGTTGTGTTCTGCAGCTCGGCTCTCTGATGCTCCGTACCACTCCTCACCGCTTTATATACACACACCAGCTCCACGTCAGGACAAAACATCTCTCTCTCTCTCTTTTTCCCCCCACTCTCTCTGTTCTCTTTCTCTCTCTATTCTCTTTGTCCTCTGGAACTAAATTACGAAAGATCGCACTTTATTACTCAGCTTTTTTTTTTTTTATATACGAGCTGGAATCCTCCTTGTGTGGGTTTGGACTCGAAACCGAAGCGGACACTCGAAAACTAATCGAAATTTAACGTCATTAAAAATCTGCTTTCTTTAAGTTAATTTTCGAGGATGTTCGAGGATTAACGGAGCATAAAATTACACCCGAGTTTCATTATTTACACTTATGTCAATATTCAGGCTCCAGGTAGCAAGATATTTCATTGAAGATCTTCAGTTAACGTCGTTAACGCAGAGAACCCTGACCTGCGTCTGTTTCGTCTCACCTCCGTAACCGTTTACACTCGGCGTACAGTGACACGTCCTGTACCTCTCATCATCTCTTTAATCTTTTCTAACGTCTTTTTGTGACAATAAATGCTTATGTTAAAGTTTACTGATCCTTAAATATCACAACACTGAGATGTTTTTATTTCTCTGGAGACCTTTATCTGTCTTTTTTCTTTTTTTTTAAACATTGTAATTTCATCAATAATAAATTCTTCAAAATAAAACTTTTTACACAACTACATTTAAAACTTCGTGCCATGTCGAGCACAAACCGTGTTATTATAGGTTGCAGTGGCATTGGGGGCGGGAACAGGGTTCTGATTGGTTACAGCAGGTTCACTCGGGTCCATAAGTATTTGGACAGTGGCACGGTTTTTGTCATGTTGCGTCTGTACAACGCCACAGTCGATTTGAAATGAAGCGATCGACATGTGACTGGAGTGTCGACGTTCAGCTTTAATTCAAGGGGTTTAACAAAATGATTGCATTTTACTTTTCTCGCAGGCTCAAAAGTAATTGGACAATTGCCTGATGAGCAGCTTCATGGACAGGTGTGGTCTGTTAACTCGTTATTTGATGGCAAATTAAGGAGATAAAAGGTTTGGAGTTCATTCCAAGTGTTGAATTTGCATTCGGTAGCTGTTCACGAGAACTCTCAGTATGCGGTCCAAAGAGGTGTCGATATAAGTGAAGGAGGCCATGGTTAGGCTGAAAAATCAAAACAGACCTATCAGAGGGATAGAAAAACTTTAGGAGTGGCCAAATCAACAATTTGGTACAGGTTTAAAAAGAAGGAACGTACTGGCGAGCTCAGCAACACCAAAAGGCCTGGAAGACACAACGAAAGTGGATGATCACAAAATTCTACCCTCGTTGAAGAAAAATCCCTTCACAACATCTAGCCAAGTCAAGAACACTCTGGAGGAGGTAGGAGTGTCATTGTCAAAGTCTACAATCAAGAGACGCCTTCGAGAATGTAAATACAGAGGGTTTACCTCAAGATGCAAACACTCAAGAAGAGAATGGCCAGATTAGACTTTGGAGTCTAATCTAAAAAAAAATCCAGACCAGTTCTGATGCAAGATTGACTTGTACCAGAATGATGGCAAGAGAAGAGAATGGAGAAGGAAAGGAAGGGCTCATGTTCCAAAGCATTCCACATCATCCATCAGACATGGTGGAGGAAGTGTTATGGCATGGGGATGTACGCTGCCGGGGAACTGGGTCACTGGTGTTTATTGATGATGTGACTGCGGATAGAAGGAGCAGGATGAAGTCTGAAGTGTATAGAGCGTTACTTTCTGCTCAGATTCAGTCAAATGCTGCAAAACTGACAGGACGGAGCTTCACAGTACAGATGGATAACGATCCAAAACAAACTGCGAAAGCAACCCAAGAGCTTCTTAAAGAAAATAAATTAAATGTTCTTAAATAGCTGATGACCTCAACCCAATTGAGCTGCTTCTCACTTACTGAAGACAAAACTGAAGGCAGAAAGAACCACAAACCAGCAGAAACTGAAAACAGCGGCAGTAAAGACCTGGTACAGCATCTCAAGAGAGGAACCTCAGCATTTGGTGGTCCATGGGATTTGCACCCAAGTATTAAAAATAATCTTAATATTTATGATCGTTAGTTTGTCCAATTACTTTTGATCCTGTGAAAATGCAGGGACTCTGGACAACAATGGCTGTAATTTCTAAACGGTTAACGCAACATTTTAGTTAAAACCATTGAATTAAAGCTGAAAGTCGACACTTCGGTCCCATCTTGACTGCTCCATTCCAAATCCACTGGGGTTGTGTACAGGAGCAACCTTACCGAAACTGCCTCACTGTCCAAATACTTATGGACCTGACTGTACGTGTTGCTTTGTTACACATTACAAAAAGTTTAAAGATTTTGATTGATAAAAGATTAAAATATAGTAAATAAGATCACTATATTAAACAAAATATTATATTGTTGTTATGCTTTATAATATTATAAAGTATAAATGTAAAGTAAATCTGGTGAATTTTTAAAAAACTAACTCAAAGTTGTCCATATATGTATGTCATGTCATCGCAAGCCGGTGACTCCATTTCCCAGAATACTCCACGACCTACAAACATGGCCGAAGACAACTACACTTCCCATACACTCACTCACCTTCTCCAGGTTCTAATTAGAGATTAGATCTAATTATTATAATTATTATAATAATTATTATAATTATTATAATTAGATCTAATTATGTCTGTGGTTTCTCCACAAATTTTTATAATAATTATTCTTTAGTTTATATTTGAATATAAATGGATACAAAGAGTGACACTTACTTATTCCTATTAATCCCAAACAATGTAAAGTCTCCGGTGTTTCATTGGTATTTATCGTTAGCTGTGTTTTTATTATTAAAAGCATTTATTATGCTAAAGCGCTCCTGAAGGAGCGAATCAAGCTAATTATATTAAATAGTTACTATTACAGACTCCTCTGAGTACAAATGCTTATTTCAGACCAACAGCACTCGGACTCTGACACACGAAAAGTGATCATCAGACGTGTAAATAAAGCGAAGAGTCTGCAGAGGTTTACAGGTTTAATGATTGTTGTCTCAGAAGAGTGTGCTGGGAACGCCACGTGTATACGTGTAAGATATTACAGTGTGCTGAATATCTCTAAAAGCACGGTGACGTCTGTTCGTATTGCATGTAGGGGATTAAAACCAAGAGCGTGAGGAGGAGAAGGATGAGGATGATGATGAAGAAAAGGAGGCGATGTGTTCTGGGCAGGTTATCGTCATGACTTTCACTATCGCTCCGGCCTCGAGAAAATGTCTGGACTTCAGCGATGGGCACCTGTTTCTCTGAGCGAGAGACACCTTCTGCGATTTCTAAAGTCTGTTCCCTGTGGAGAGGTTCCTCACCGCTCTGAGACGCTGAAGTGAACCTGTAATGGCTGCACACTCCTGAACTGTCCCGATACATGCTGCGTTAAATTTATTAAAGCAAAAAACACACATTAAAGGTCAACATCTAACAAAAACAGGATCTCAAACTGTATTTATATTTATATATATATATATATATGTTTATATTACTGGATCAGGAAATGAAACCGTAAGCCAGAAACTGAAAACAGATCAATCTCTATACACATTTAATAAGACGTGGAATGTGACAGGATAAGATGAAACCGTGCCTGTAGGTTTTTATTCCATTTGTGCGGGAAGTAATTAGAGGAATCGTATGGATTTTCACTTTAGAGCATCGTAGCTAATTTGAACAGAATTAAGAAAGTCTGATTTCAGATGTCACTTCCTGCTCCGTGTTATGAAAACAGTGCAAATTTTTCAATCACATTTTTAATGAAAAAGTGCAAAGGAAACGGATTTATTTGAGCTTGAGTCTGTTCACAGACGCATAAAGGTGTTTTGTATTTTGTTTTTGAATGAATGCTGTACACCTACCAACAATCTGCTCTGTGATCGTGACCTTTATACTCCTTTATATTGCTGCATGACTGCAGATTCCTGTACAGCCTGATGACGGTTCGATGGGCGACGGTGTACCTCTGGGCTTCTCTCCCGTCTGGCTGTTCTGAGAGTTTACTCAGGGTTCTGTTCGGTGGCTCTTGATCCGATCTGAGCAGAAGGAAAGAGTTAATATGGTCACAAGCGTTAACACGTGGATCACAAGTAGACTCTGAGTTTTAATATTGATGTTAACGCACCTTCGTTGACTTTCCCTAAAGTACATAACACCCAGTTTTCCCAGTTTTCTATAACAGCAGCTCTGACAGTAGTGCTCTAACCCTAGTGCAGGTTTACATTAATGCACTTGTTCTTAACAATACGTTATTGTTTCTATAGTAACGGCTCATTCACAGGGATATGGTGAAGTTTTCTGTAAGGAGAAGTGTGTTTATGTATCATGTATGGAAGGAGTCTCCAGTGTCAGAGGTCAAGCTGGAACTTTAAGTTTTATGGCATCTTCAGGACGGAGGAGTTTACGCTTCTTTGCGGTTTCTTGGTAACACGATGTACTAAACTGCGTGGTTTTTTTTTGTTTTGTCTTTTTGACTTGAAGAGAGAGAATAAAGTGATTCTGCTGAGCGAACGACTGTTTAAAGCTGCTATAACGTAAGTGACAGCAGCAACTAACTTGTTTTGCAGAACATTGACTGTAACTATAATGAGGAAACATATAAACATTAATAATAACAATTATGACATGTCTAGAAGGGATTTATGAAACAGCACAAGCATGTCCAGAATAATCTAAATATCATCATAAATGAGTTTAGATCTTGTGTGCATGTAAGCACAGATAATATCTGTTATCCTAAATATAACTCTGCAAAATACAGAAGCATTTTTCAGGTATTTTACCTTGATGTAGATTCTGTCATCCTGACAAAGTGGTTTATTGACCTATTTCGTTTACTGAAACCTTGGGCTACTCTGAAAGCACGCTGTCCTTAACCTTAACGTTAGCTTGACGTCGGACGTTCGATATTCGCGGATATGCGGAAATTAAGGGACCGTCTCTAAAGTTACATAAGACATTGTTAAACACGTTTCTAACTTCAGTAGCAATTGAAGGGAATGACTGATACACACAACCAAATGTAAAGTGTTCATGTAGGTGTCAGCTATAAGGTACACCTTTTAGATTTTTTATTTTTATTCAAATAAACTATTAAATCATATATAAAAATTGCCATTTATGTTATTACTGCATGGGCTCATACACAAAATATACCATAATTTAAAACTCAATGGCATTTGAAGGGAATATACACTTTCCAGTGGGTTATGTGACTGTAAGTCATTCCCTTCAAATGCTATTGAAGTTAGAACCGTGTATAATAATGTCGTATGTGACTTTAGAGACGGTCCCTTAATCTCCGCATATCCGCGAATATCGAACTCAAACCAACTTTATAACAGTCTGTCACTAAAAAAACGGGGACATAATTGCCTCCGGCTTTTTAAAATAGTGGCAATATATCAAACACATTCATTGCACTGTCAAAAATTACATTTAAATATATAATTTAAAAAATACATAAATAACCGAAGATTTAAACACCTGATGTGCGATGACACAAAGCGCGCGCTCTCTTTATTGAACGCGATTGGGTTACAGCGGTCTCAAGTTCCGTTTACACTCTGCTGTGACTCGATTCCAAGAGTCGATTCCTCACAATACTTTTCTTATCGTTTCCCTGTATTATTATTATTATTATTATTATTATTATTATTTACAAAACCCGAAACAGAGGATATCGTGTAAAACAAGCCGCTCGACATACAATAGACAACTCAAATGGAGAATTTAAACTAATTCAATAACAGGCCATAGCGATATCAACCGATTTGGTCGAGTTTCGCTGCTGTGTGGAATCGACTCCAAAGCTTTAGAGCCGACTGTCATTTCCAAATGCCTGAAATCAGAGAATCGACTCCAGCAATCAAGAAACGATTCTGTAAACAAATCAATAATATCTGAAATGAGAAGCGAAAGACTCTTGATCATTAATATATATTCGAACGTAATGTAGAACATTGAGCTCTAAAATGCCTGAAAGATAAATTTTATTTTTCTTTATAGAAAAATAGAGATTTCGACTGTTTTTGTCACCAAATAACCGGCCTTTCTTCGTGAAGGCCTCACCCGATTGGCTGAAAGCAACGTTCAAGCGTAGGAAAAAAAAAAAAAAAACTCCGCCCACCGCCGCAGTGATTGGCCCATAAGAGACGCGTGATTGAATGACGGGAAGTGTGTGAAACGACCTCCTCAGGTCAGTGTTAGAAAATGGTGAAGGAAGTTAGTTTTAATACTTTAACTCACACACTTTGAACATCAAAAATGAAGTTTAAATTGTGATATGGGACAATTTGGGAAGAAGTCAAACAAACAAGCTCTGACTAATCTTTCAAACATTTAAATAATCCTGTGGCCTAACTACTGTAATATGTGTGAACAGTTTATTCAGAACAGTCCAATCAGATTGTCCTGTGGGCGGAGCTTCTGAAGCTATCTCTAGCTAGTTGTTCTTTATTTTTTGTTCTTATTTTTAATCGCTAACATGATGTCTCCGCTAGTCTGTGAATATGAGGTTATGATGTCATCGTAATGTCCACAAACCGACAGCATAAAGCAATTAGCATCCAGACTGGGGGCTGTGTTATTTTCAGAGCAGCTTCTGGAAGCAGTATAATTTAGGATCTCTGAACAGGGATGATCTGCATCCAGAGCACTGACAACCACAAAGGAACGTCTGTGACTCACCTGAGCCATTACACCATGACTCACACATTTCTCACACATTTCATCCTTACGTCTTTACTGTGAGACAGAACTGCCCAGCTGTCATCCTCTTCAGTTCTGTTGCCTCCGAGATGTCCTTTTTCTTTAGCAGTGACCCACATTTCAGATAAAATTGCTGTTTTGCTTCTAATTACCCCTTTTATCACCTGCTATACAATTCTAAATCCTGTCAGTCTCAGTGAAGCAGGCGTGGCCTCTGTGCCTGTCAGTCTCAGTGAAGGGGGTGTGGCCTGTGTTTCTGTCAGTCTCAGTGAAGGAGGCGTGGCCTTTGTTCCTGTCAGTCTCAGTGAAGGAGGTGTGGCCTCTGTACTTGTCAGTCTCAGTGAAGGAGGCATGGCCAGTGTGCCTGTCAGTCTCAGTGAAGGAGGCATGGCCAGTGTGCCTGTCAGTCTCAGTGAAGGAGGCGTGGCCTCTGTGCCTGTCAGTCTCAGTGAAACAGGTGTGGCCTCTGTGCCTGTCAGTCTCAGGGAAGGAGGCGTGGCCTCTGCGCCTGTCAGTCTCAGTCAAGGAGGCGTGGCCTGTGTGCCTGTGAGTCTCAGGGAAGGAGGCGTGGCCTGTGTGCCTGTCAGTCTCAGTGAAGGAGGCATGGCCTCTGTGCCTGTCAGTCTCAGGGAAGGAGGCGTGGCCTGTGTGCCTGTCAGTCTCAGTGAAGGAGGCATGGTCTCTGTGCCTGTCAGTCTCAATGAAGGAGGTGTGGCCTCTGTGTGCCTGTCAGTCTCAGTGGAGGAGGCGTGGCCTGTGTTCCTGTCATCAGATGTCTGATATATGAGATTTTTGAGAAGTTATTTTGGGCAAAATGATCTCATCAAATATTTGTATGTAAACAGAAAATTCTGAATCACCTCTAAACCTGTGAATCTCTCAGCACTTCCCCGGAAGAGACGCTGTGCTTTCTCCTGTACGCCGTGAGCTCAAGGACGATTGCGTCATCTCAGTAGTTTTGCTTTCAGATATCACTAATGTTCATGACATTTTACAACAAAGAGAATATACCGGGTGATTTTTACACTATGACTGTACAAGGTTATTTTAGTTCCAGCATCTTCTTACAGATAGCCCCTCTGTCTCATAAACACTATAGCTGTTTTTTCCCCTGTTTTTTCTCCTTATGTTTCTTTATTTAGCTTTAAATTGTAAAGTATGTACAGTAAACCTTTGCTCTTACACAGGTGAACAAACAGATAAAGACCATAGGTCTTGATTGGTCAGGAGGTGGTGATTAGTTCTCTATAACAGCGGCTCTGACAGTAGCGCAGGTTTATATTAATGCGCTCGTTCTAATACGTCATCGTTTCCATAGTAACGGCTCGTTCACAGGGATGTGTACAGCGCACGCTCCACTGATAATAAACAGATTTTAAAAACGTGTGTATTGTTTGACTTGGTGAAGTTTTCTTGGTGTAAGGAGATGTTTATGTAGCGTGTGTGGAAGGAGTCTCCAGTGTCAGCGCTGTGTAACACTCAGAGGTAAAACTGGAACTTTCAGTTTTCAACATCTTCAGGACAGAGTTTACACTCCTCTACTGTTTCTCACTGACACACACACTGTGATTCATCTTTTATTAACGTGAAGAGAGAGAAGAGAGAGGGAATAGAGAGAGAGAATAGAGAGAGAGAATAGAGAGAGGGAATAGAGAGAGAGAATAGAGAGAGAGAATAGAGAGAGAATAGAGAGAGAATAGAGAGAGAGAATAGAGAGAGAATAGAGAGAGAATAGAGAGAGAGAATAGAGAGGGAATAGAGAGAGAATATAAAGAGATAATAAAGAGAGAGAATAAAGAGAGAGAATATAAAGAGAGAGAGAATAGAGAGAGAGAATAGAGAGAGAGAATAGAGAGAGAATAAAGAGAGAATATAAAGAGAGAGAGAATAGAGAGAGAATAAAGAGAGGGATGGTGAGGGAACAACAGTTTATAACTGCTATAACGAAAGAGAACAGGAACTGACTTGTTTCACAGAACATAAAATGTAACTATAAATAGATAAAAATTCTTCACTTAAATTTGTCGAGTTTCAGAGATATGTTATAAGATTTTTTTACATTCTACTCCATATTTTTCTCGGAGCTTAGCCGTAAACATGACCTCCCGCTCAGAATATCCAACAGTATCTTCATTACCTCCTCTTTATACATCAAAACTGGGCAGATTTTTTTTTTTTCCTTCCTTCCACTCGTTAAGGACTTTAATAAAAAAGACCATTTATTTAAACATATTCATGTTTTCATTATTAAACATATTTATTATTATTATTATTATTATTATTATTATTATTATTATTATTATTAAACAGTATGCTTAATTAATATTCATTGTATTGACGTGGCTCTGATGTGGTTCTTCCCCACTGAATCTGCTGCAGAACCAGAAGCGAGTGTGACGTGTGATACAATCTGTAGTGCATATTATATTAGCTGTAATAACAGGACAGCCACAAATCCACTACTTTAATGCTAATCAGATCTTGTGAGGCTCCCGAGAGAAGACACACACGGCTAAAAATGTGGTTCTGTGGCTTTATGGCATTCTGTCCAGCTGTGTTCCTGTAATCCCTTCCCTTTGAGGTGGAACGTACGTGTACCCATGCTGCTTTTCACGCTTGACAATGAGTCCGGCACATCCAGCAGCCCTGCGCCTCTTTTCTTAAGCCTCATCTTTCCTTATAACAGGCCTAATCATTTATATTTTGTGAATGTGGCCCATTTCCTTTGATGGTGTCATTGGTGGAGATTGCTCTAAAAGCAGGAAAAGTCAGCAGGCCTTTTTTCCCTCTCCGCTCTCTAGCCACTGGAAGTGTGAGAGAAGGTGACAGTGTGAGCTAGCGTGGCCTCGATGGGCTTTTTCCCCACTGTCATCTGTCACGATGCTGCTCTCCTGCAAGATCTCATACAGATCTAATTCCACATCAGGTCCTGTGCTCTAAAACGTCAGCAGTAACATCTACGGGCTTCAAAACCTCCTGTCCGCAAAAATACAGATCTCTCTCTTACACTGCAAAAGTGCATTAGAGTTCACAAACAAAGTGCAGATTTCAACAATGACACTATTGTCACATCAAGCCCAGTGTAAATTCACTATACAGTACTGAACACATGCTAGTGTTTCGTTCGCTAGCAATATGAAGGGCTCAATTAAAACTTCACAGAGAAAATTCAATTCTAGCTAAAATACCCGGCCAGCTTGAAGTAATCTAATGAGTAATAGTTTATTTAACCGTAAACCTGACCAGCGTAGCTGCTATTTAACACTATATAGCTGGGACGTGATCAGCACAAAAAAACAGATTCTCTGTGTTTAAAATGAAAAATAAATTCACATCGTGTTCATCGCATTTAATCTAGATACCTCCGCACCGACACTGGAGACTCCTTCCCTAAAGTTTGTGTGCGGGATAATTAAAACTATACACCGGCAAAATGATCGATATCAAGCACTGATCGCTTTTGAGAATTGTTTCAGGTTTTCTGTTTTATTAGCTGTTTTTATTCATTGGTATTTTTTCAGTTCAGTTTGCGGGTGATAAATGGATAAAGATAAATAAATGAGGAGCTGTGAGAAATCCATCCGCTCGTGTTCGGCACGGTCAGGGTACGTGTAAGTTTCGAGAAGCAGAGCCGCGGTGATGAAACCTGAACGAACTCTAAACACGGCTTTAACGAGCGCTGAATCATGTTGTTCTGGACACTAATTCTAAAGAAACACCAGCAGCGTGTTCTCTGCCTACTGTCAGTGCCTCCATAACAATCATTAGAAATAAGGTTTAGGCTTCTCATTATGGGTCAAATTAAGTTTCACGCATTATCGACCCTGACAAATCCGCAAGAAACATTTCTCTGCTCTCAATATCACTCAGTGTTAACGGAATAAAAATAAACAAAACAAAACACACAAAAAAGGCGGCAGATGAAATATGCCGACGAGGTTAAAGGTTTAGTGTAAAGGCAACGTTTCCCAAACAAAAAGTTCTCCTGGGCTAAATATCATCCTGTTAAATGAACGCACACATTTTATTCATTAAACTGATTCTAATGCACGTCTGTAACGTGGCGAAGTAACGAGAGAGGAGAACCGGACCTGGTGAAGCTTCTCTGGTCGTAATTCCAAGGTGTCTGTATTGTTCAGAAACCCCGACTAATTTAAAGCAGCAGTGTGTAAAGCTTAGCGGTTTTCTCTGTTTTCTCAGATTAGCCAAGAGAGCTAACTGTACTAGCTACAGTACATACACACACAAACCGACGATACCGAGCTTTATTTTTCTTCATAACGTCTCTGTACACGTTTAACGGAAGCTCGTATATGAAACCACACTCGGAAGTCTTTCTTCCATTTACTGAAGGCAGGAACTAAACTGCAGGCTGGAAGTGAAGCTGTGAGAAGCTAAGAGACGTCGGACCACGCGCTCCTCGGGATTTGAGACGATCGTTACGGCGTCACAGTTCGTTTGCATGAAAATAAAAGTGCGTACATGTTGATTTAAACGTCGCCCGTTGCTGAAATCACGTCTCACGCGTGTGCGTAGAAATAATTAAAAAAACGATCGGTCGCTCGTGTCTCTCTGAACTACTCTATAAACTCCACGAACACTCCTCACTCGGGATGAATAAATAAACATCAGCCCTCCCCTTCCTGCAGGGTCGGGGTTCTGCCCAGCGAATACGTACGTGTGTTTCGGAAGGTTGTTTTTAAAAAAAATTATTATTATTATTATTATTTGTTGAAAATGCTTACATCATGACTAAATGAATGATATCTGTATACCCAGAGGATTACGTGTTAGTCCACGGCCATCATGAAGTAGCTCAAAAGGCCCGATAAAACCTCTCCGTATGCTCAGGGAAAATAACGAGCCGGACTAATTTCCCCTGAAGATCTGAGCTGTTGTGTAAGCCTGGGTTCAGCTTTAATTATCCCGCTCACACTCAGTAAGAACCAGGGGAGAACATAACGCAGGTAATACCTTTCAAGATGTGCAAATTACACCTGATCGGTCGCTTCTTCACTACATCACAATAGTGCTCGATATTAGCAATTTGAACACGTTATAATGTGACACTGCAATTATGGGTTATTTAGAGAGATAAGGGATAATAGTCCTGTCCCTCTGCGCCGACACACTTTACTCACCTCGACGTCGACTCAGGAAAAAATGATTCGTTTCTGTATAATCTTCTCAGTAAGACTGAAAACGGCATCTTCTCCATCACACACACACACACACACACACACACACACTGCTCTCTCAGCTGTTTCCTTGCTACTCATTGCTTATATATATATATTATTATTTTATGGCAGACAGAATAATGCACGTATTTGGCGTTTCATTTATTGAAGAACGTAAAACCATGTAAGCTTCATCCTTTACTTGTCATCTGCAACAATAAAAAAATATAGTTTAACTGATTTCCATGGCAGTGTGTACAGTATAGTAGCTACCACTGATACATATGGATACGGAAAGCATCATAAACGCATCCCGAACATCACGATTATCACAGAGAGTTCATACTCGCCCTCTTACAGAGCCACAGAGCTGATGTGAACCGTCCTTCACGGTTAAATTAGCAGCAAAGCTGTAACTGCCTCGACGTGACGTTATACAGAACACAACACCGGCGGGTATAAACACGAATTACATTCCGCAGGCGTCGTACACCTCTATCAACATGCAGAATCATTTTTTATTTTAGACTTAAAGCAAAAATGAATTAAATAAGAAGATTTGAAGAAATGAAGGAGCAAACTGTGGATGTAGTACAGTAAATAAACAGTTTGATAAGCACTGCACATGTACAGCCTCACTGGCTGGAGAGATTGGTTTGTTTGAAACTCTGAAAGTACAAGTTTAGCGTAGATTCAGTTTTAATTGTAGAGAAGCAGCACACGAATGCGAGAAAGTCTGGATGTGATCTCAGTGCACTGGAGACAGTGTTAATGCTGACTTTTATGAAGTCCATGGCAAAAGTAAGTAAATAAATAAAGTTATCAGGAAGAACACTGTCAAACTCAGGGTAGGAGCTATGTCTAGGAACTTCAATTACGGCTCCAACAAAATTGAGCACTGAAGATTACTTTAATATGTTCGGTACAAATGAGAGAAGAACCTGTGCCAAAACACGTAGTGCTGCTGATGCTGCTCGCAGCGTTTCTGACAGCTTTTATTAGCTGCCCTTTTACAGACATCACACTCATCAGATGTTCAGTGTTACATCTCTCACCATGCAGGGGACACGGTCAGGTCTGTATTTGGGTTCTTGCAGAACGGCTTCCTGAGCCACTGTTTCAATGGCGACTTTGGTCCCGTTGTCAGAAGGGAGGAAACGCGTGCCTGTTAATGAGAACAGGTCGAGCAAGTCGTACAGCACAAAAGCTCAGAGAACAAAAACCCCTGCTTTCAGTTAACATGTAAATCACAGCGTGTGTAAAACACACACACATCATTTGACTCCGCTCACTGAGACGAGTCGACTCTTTCGGCTCCCAAACAGCTCTCAATGCTGAACAAGAACAATAGAAACCATCACAGAAATTCTAATGGTTTCCACTACAAATACAGTGCTGTGAAAACGTGTTTCCTGATTTCACCTGTTTTTGTGAATATCTATTTTAACCGACTCCATGCTGATGAAAGAGTTCTATGTCAGTGTAGATGTGATGGAACAGGGTTTGCAGTAATCAGGCCTGGTCGTGTGTCGTCCAGCTGAACCCCGTCATCAACGCACTTTCATAGATTTGGGGAATTAGTAACTATGGGGGCAAATACATTTTCACACAGGCCTAGTGGGTACTGGATAACTTTTTCGCTTCAATAAATAACACGATCATTTAAAAACTGTATTTTGCATTTACTCGGCTTGCCTTTGTTTCATCTTAGATTTTGTTTTCATTTCTGAAATGATTTCGCATGAGAGAGACACAAAAACGGAAGAAATTAGAAAGGGGTACAAATACTTTTTCACAGCACTGTACCATTACAAACCATCAGCTGTTAACTATTAAAACCATTACCAAATGGTTTCCATTGCATGGTAGGACGTATTAAGGACGTAGGTCCTTTATGGTATCCACTAATAGAAAGCAACAGATTACCAGTAGAGACCCACGGGGACCATTACAGTTTCCAGTAAAACCAATACACTTCCCATTATAACCATTCTCTGATGGTTTCTAGTGTTTTTTTTGTTTTTGCGACATTTTGGAACAGGAGTGTGGACATGACATCAAAGTCACAAAGCGGATTAAATCTACCTGTACAGTTCCCTGCTCTAGCGCTGCCTTTCTGTCCACTTCCATATGCAGAGCGCCCCCATGTGGCCAACGATGAAACTACACACGCTGCAGCAGAGAGAAAACTCAAACACTAATACACAGAGCTGTCAGGATCCCAGAGTAGAAACGAAATAAAATGCAAATGAGTGCCTGTATTTTGAGCCAGTTTGTGTTTATACTCACATTAGCACTGAACCGAAGTGACTAAACCACACTACAAGGTTTATACAATCATAACACGTTTAAAATGTATGAGACCTCATGTACGAGATGGAACAATTTTACAGATCATTAATGTCCTGGATCATCCTTCAGTCAGGATCAACCCAGAATCAAACACTTTCACTGGGGGGTTCTCACAAATTCTCACCTCTCATTGGTTATCGGTCTTTCACGCAGGATGCCAAGATTTGACGCTTTCACATGATACGATCCGAGTTTCCTAAACTCTGAACACTGAACTCACTGGAGGTCATGACGGGACTGGACTGTGGGTATGGGAATGGGATTAAGATTGGATTTAAGATGAGCTGGAAGATAATTGTATTAAATAATCCTAAAATCTGGACAGCTTTTCCAATGATCTGAACTCAGCAGAGGTGAATGAGGCTTAGACGTGGGCCTGTAGTGTGGGCCAAACATAATGAGTGTCTTACAGATGTACCGAGGTTGCTAACAAGAACCTTCAAGGAGACCGAGAGAGAGAAAAAAACTGAATTTTAACACAAAAAACAAACAAACAAAAAGCCCAGAATGTGTACGGGCAGACAGGAAGGCTCTGCGCTGACGACATAAAGAATAAAACATACTGTATGTTGGCTATAACTGAAATGTATCTGCAGAAATGGTTTATTATAGATGTATCCAAGTACATAATGTAATATTACATATAATATTAATAAATGGAACGTCTGCCTAAAAATACTAATACACAAAATACTTAAGGCATATATAAAAAACCTGATGATGACGTATACAGTACACGACAAAGCAAACGTGAAACCTGCACTTTCATTACTGAACAACCGGTTTACCAACAAAGAAACGCAAAATCCTCGTCCTTCTGTTTTCTATCGGCTCACGCCTGAGGTTCTCGAGTTCACGGGTCAAAGGTCACATAGATAAAGTGAAAAGTGAAAGTAACTACGAACGTGTGACGTCCACGTTCCCCTTCAGGTAATCTCATTCCATTCACGTTTGTTCTGACCGCTGTTTCAGCCGAAATAGCAGAAAAGTGTGTCTTTCAAACAGTCAAAAATCATCAAAGCTACATCTTAATCATAAATATTGACACCCTGATTCACAGATTTATATTTACAGCATAGTGAGAACAAAAATCCTGCTGTCTATTTGAAATTCAAAATGAAGTAAACAAAACAAACAAACAAAAAACAGTTCTGTTTGCGCAGGGACTAAAAAAATATTAGAAACATTGTGTTTTCAACACTGAGCAAATATATTCCTCCATCCCCAGTGTTCCGGTTCAGGATTAGTGAGGAGAGTTGGTGTACTTTCACGTACACAGTGTTTAGAGTGTTTGAACCGAACCCCGGTGTGCACTTTCCTTCAGCGCAGTTCTTCATGCGGGTGAAAACACACTGCAGCGATCACACTCGGGTCCGAGGGAGGCGGTCTAACGAGAAAGTGATCCGACTCGGAGTCGACTCACAGAAGTGAGTGAAACATGTCGTGTGTTTCGGGTTGGGCTGCCGGTCTGATTAAACTGAGCCAAAACACTGCAGAAGTGCTGTGTGTGATTAGAAGAAAAGAAAGAAAGAAAGAAAGAAAGAAAGAAAGAAAGAGAGATAGGACTGATTTGTGTAAAACGTGTCCTCACTTTTGGGTAAAGGCTGTTTAGATTTTTCTGACCAAAAAAAAGGACCATTTTTTTCTGTTTTTTTTTTTTTCTGTTTTAAGCCCCACCCCCTCTGCCAACTTTTTATTTTTTGCTCTTTATTTTATTTAATTACACACAGTAGTGTTTGAATGTGTGTGTGTGAGTGTGTATGTGATTGTGCCCTGCGATGGACTGGCACCCTGTCCAGGGTGTACCCCGCCTTGTGCCCCATGCTCCCTGGGATAGACTCCAGGTCCCCCGCGACCCTGAAGAGGAGTAGGCGGTAGAAGATGGATGGATGGATGGTGAAACCAAACTGAATCAAATAGCAAATGAATCAAACTGATTCACTCTGATTCAGAGTTATTCGGAGTGATAGCACTCTTAAAGTCCAGTGTGACGGTTCAGGGTCCGGGTTCAGGATTAAGGGACGAGTTTCTGGGTGGAGTTCAGGTTCAGGTTCGGTTCTCCATCCAGGTGTTTGGTTCAGAGTTCGGTGTTTGGGTGAGAACTTGTAGTTCTGTGTTCGTGTTCAGTCTCTCGCTGCTCTTCCAGACCAGAGCGATCAGCACTGCACTGCACACCGTCACCAGTAGGTGCGTACGGCTCCGCATGCTGGTCATGATGCAGCGTGTTACCGTGGAAACACACACCAGCAGCAGTGTGACGAAGGCCAAGAGCACACTAATGATTTTAACGAGGAGCTCACGGCCAAACACCCCTTCAGTCTCCACCTGCACCACCTGCACCTGGTGCTCCAACTTACACAGCCGAGAGTTACACGCCTCCAGCACCTCCTGAAACACGCACGCACGCACACACGCACGCACACACACACACACACACACACACACACACACACACACACACACACACACACACACAGAGATTTAAACTTCCAAATGTTCAGAATCCAAATAATTAAATGTTATACAGATTTACAGTTTGTTAAGCAATATTATCTATTAGGTAACAGATTGATCCTGATCAAATTATTAACTTTCGTATTTAAATAATGTATTTCAGTCACTCTTCGTGGGATTTATGTGAAAATTTAAAATTTCAATGTCTTTGTTTCCTAAATAGGTTTAATCTTAAAATTAATTGTAGTAATTCAGTAAATAATTTCTTTTTAAAAATCGCAGACATATAAAACACGTCACTTTTTTTTTGGGGGGGGGGGGGGGGGGGGGTGTTTGGTCAAACCTTTTTTGGTAAAATAAACAATTATAATAATCAAAGGCAGATAAAAAATGTTCTGAGTACACGTGATGTGAATTCATATTCCAGCTGGATTGTAAAATGTTTGTGCAGGACATTACCGCCCCCTGGTGGAGATGTAGGAAAAATACACTGAGGCAAAAACAGGTTTTAGATCAAATATGGGTATAAAATTAAATTCAGTGATGTCGTGCCTGAGACACTAAAACTGTAAACCTACAGAGTAATGACACAGCCTTATGGAGCCGACGAGTTCAACCACAGTATCAGAGTCAGTGTTCTGTGGCTTTCATTGTACAGATTACACACCAGCACAGTGACAGTTAAAATGTCCTAACAGGAAGTGCCCCTTTTTTACACTTCCTGTCCAAGCACGAGGTTACCTGCAGGTCTCTGGCTCTCTCGTTAGCCTGATAAGCCACTTTCTCCTCGATGCTGGCTAACTCCTGCTTCAGATTCGCCATCTCATGCAGATGAAGTTCAACCAGGTCGTTGAGCTGCTCCTCCAGACGTTCCACCCTGTGACCGAGCGAGCGAGCGAGCGAGAGCGAGAGGGAGAGAGAGAGAGAGAGAGAGAGAGAGAGAATGAAAATCACTGCTGGGATTCCTTGCTGAACATTAAAATCTTGAAGATGAATAAGCTGACCTCTCTCTCTCGTCCTCGAGCCTCTGCATGAGGAAACTGTCTTCACTCATGTTCAGTTTCAGAACATCCATGGCTTCAGTGAGTCGGATTTGGGACTGACGGATCTCCTGAAGTTGCTCGAGCACCATGTCGACGGTGTTTTGGTCATGTTTGTGGATGTCAGAATTTCCATTACTGTCCGTCGAAGCCGAGGTTCCCGTGGAGCACTCGTCGTCGTCGCTGTGGAACTTCGACCGGCCGACTATGGTGGCGCTCCCGCCCAGCGCCCGGCCTCCGCCTTCGTCTAGCGAGGTCTTGAGCTGTGCGATGTTGTCTGCGCTGCCGAATTTGTTGCGGATGAGATTAGCGAATTCTCTGGGCTTGTTGAAGAAGGACGGCGGTGTGAGAAACACTGCAGGAGCGATGGGTTTGAATTTGTCCCGGCAGTTAAGGCGCCCGCTTCCGCTCACTTCCTTCGGACTGTCCTTGGAAACGTCCTTGGTCTGATCTTTAGCCGGGTCTTTAGGGCTGCTGTTCTTGGAGGAGCCGTTGTTGTTGTTGTTGTTCTCGCTCTCCTTCATGCGTCTGTAGTACTGCTCCAGCTTCTTCTGTAACTGGTTAATGTTCTGCACCGTTTTCTGGTTCTTCTTCTCAAACACCTGCCGGATTCTCGCCACCTGCTGCTTATCGGCCATGTTGACCAGCTTGAGGAACTCGGCCACGTTATCGTCCTGCTCCATGCGCTCCACCCTCAGCTGCTCCTTCGCCTTCAGGATCTTCTGCTGCAGGTTGCTCGAGGAGTAAAGGTTCGAGTCGGAGGCTCTACGTGGCATGATCGGGACGGGGATACTGAGGACATAATCCTCGTTATCCATCTGAAAACGCGCACGCACACACACACACACACAGACCCAGACAGGGAGCTCAGGAAAGGAAACCAACACCAGAAAAATGAACTGCAACTGCTGCAGAATTGATCAAACTGCTGACACACACGACTTCTCCGAAAACGGTTCACATCCAGAAAAAAAAACTGTTGAATTTGGGGAAACGGCTTGAAGCGTTCGTCGTGTCGAACTATTTCACTCGCTTCTGTTTGATTTGTTCATCGTTACAGCAGAAAGTTCTGCACATTCTCACAATGAACCTGGTTTGTAATGGTTTGTAATGGTTTGTAATGGGGGGGGGGGGGGGTCATTCTGATTGCAACTTTATTCCTTTATTTACTGTAACATTCTGTGATGACTCCATCTGTGTCTGTCCATCTACCCGTCTGTCTGCCTGTCCATCCGCCTGTCTGTCTGACTGTCTATCTGTCTGTACATCTGTCTCCCTCTCTGTCCATCAGTCTGTCTGTTCGCTTGTGTCGATCTGCTTGTCTGTCTCCCCCTCTGTCCTTCCATCTGTCTGTCCACTGGAACAGCGCAAATGTCCGTCAGAGAAACAGAAACGTAACATCTGTTTATCCGTCCACGTCCAGCTGTTTCTTTCTAAATATCTGTCTGTCTTTCTAACTTTATTACCGACTCTGGCTATATATAGCACCTGGAGTCAATCTTTCAACACACACACACACACACACACGAGACGAGACATCGTGTCTTCTTAGTTTCTGGTTCGTTTCTCAGCACTAAGTCACGGTTTCTTCTCATTCTGAGGAGAATCAGGAAGTTGTGTGAGCTGAAGGTAAAGATTAGAGGAGAACGCCTCGTCCCTCTTTCCTTCCTCTTTCTTCTGGTCTTTCTGTGTTAATAAACTCAACGGTAAACACAGAGACCTTTCGCTCTCAGGGACGTTCGACATCTGACCACTGAACTGTAACAGATTTATTTAAAATCATGTCGTTTAAAGTCAACAGCAGAAATGATTTCTGATAAGAGCATTAAGGAACGCGGGTGTTTGGAACACAGCCGAAATGAGCGTGAACACAGAGAGAGAGAGAGAGAGAGAGAGAGAGAGAGAGACAGAGAGAGAGAGAGAGAGAGGGAGAGAGAGAGAGAGAGATGGTAGGGAGAGAGAGAGAGAGAGAGAGAGAGAGAGAGAGAGTGAGACAGAGAGACAGAGAGAGTGAGAGAGTGAGAGAGAGAGTGAGAGAGAGAGAGAGTGAGAGAGAGTGAGAGTGAGAGTGAGAGAGGGAGAGAGAGAGTGAGAGTGAGAGAGGGAGAGAGAGAGTGAGAGAGAGACGGAGAGAGAGAGAGACAGTGAGTGAGAGAGTGAGAGAGAGAGTGAGAGAGAGTGAGAGAGAGTGAGAGTGAGAGAGGGAGAGAGAGAGTGAGAGAGAGAGACTGAGAGAGAGAGAGAGAGAGAGAGAGAGAGTGAGACAGAGAGAGAGTGAGACAGAGAGAGAGACAGAGAGAGAGAGAGAGAGACAGAGAGAGAGAGACAGGGAGAGAGACAGAGAGAGAGAGACAGAGAGAGAGAGAGACACAGAGAGAGAGAGAGAGAGAGAGAGAGAGACAGAGTGAGACAGAGAGAGAGAGACAGAGAGAGAGAGACAGAGAGGGACACAGAGAGAGAGAGAGAGACAGAGAGAGAGAGAGACACAGAGAGAGAGAGACAGAGAGAGAGAGAGAGAGAGACAGAGGGAGAGAGAGACACAGAGAGAGAGAGACGGAGAGAGAGAGAGAGAGAGACAGAGGGAGTGAGAGAGAGTGAGTGAGAGAGAGTGAGAGAGGGAGAGAGAGAGACGGAGAGAGAGAGAGAGAGAGACAGAGGGAGTGAGTGAGAGTGAGTGAGATAACATCATTTAATTATAGATTCCAGTTAAAAACAGCACAGAAACATTCTCACTTCCTTTTTAACATTCACACAGAGAGAAAACGTCACTCAGCACACTCAGAACTGTACGCACAGCACGTCTGCTCTTATTGGCTGAGAGCAGTACAGTGTGTTCTGATTGGTTGTGAGTTAGTCAGTAGTTCCATTAGAGAGTCGGTTACTCAGTAAGTCAGTCATTCAGTACTTCAGTCTCTCCACCCGTCAGTCAGTCAGTCAGTCAGTCCGTCAGTCCATCAGTCACTCGGCTAGTCATTTAGTCATTCGGTCAGTCAGTCATTTGGGCAGCGAGTCAGTCACTCAGGGAATCACCGAGTCACTCGTCCATACTTTTAGTCATTCAGTCGATTAGTCACATGGTCAGTCATTCGGTTCCTCACTCAGTCAGGCAGTCAGTCATTTGGACACCAAGTCAGTCACTCAGCCAGTCATGTAGTCGCTCTGTCAGTTGTTCCATTAGTCCATCAGTCACAAAGTCAGTTATTCTGTCAGGCTTCAGTGCTTCCAGAAATAATAAATCTCAAATTTATTAAATCTTAAACTGCACACACACACACACACACCAAAATCAGCATCACCATCCGTCAGTCACTCTGTCAGTCATTCAGCCCACCAATCAGTCTGTAACTCCGTCAGTCAGTGTCTCCACCTCTCTCTACTAATTACTCCTCAGTCTCTCCATTAGTCAGTCATTCAGTCCGTCAGTCCAGCCGTCACTCGGCCAGTCAGTCAGGCTCTACTACTTCCCGAAATAATGAGTCAAATGTAACAGTGCACTCTCACACACTCTCACACACTGACTCTCACACACACACTCTCCGTTAGACTGCATCCCAGTCCTGTTTATGAACACACACTCCTCCATTTCCTACTTGTCCGTCTTCATCACTGAAGATCATTAAATGAGTGTTTAATTCAGTACGGATCAGCTCATCAGTACAGTAGGTTTTGGAAACAGAATTTACCCAGAAGGCAATGCACACCTCTGAGTGGTGTGAAGAAACCCACAAGGGTGCAGTGGTATGCAAGACAAGTTCAAACAAGCTCACACACACACACGCACACGCACACACACGACACGCACGCACACTGACCCCACTACCAGGTGTACTTACACTTCTGTAGTTCAGTGTGTGTTCAGTTTGAACCTGCACAGGTAAACAGGTGGGTGTAATCACATGCAGTGATTCAGATTGTTTGATCTGAGCCAGCCCGGGTAAACACAGCTCACAGCACCTGCACGAAAACCCCAACACTCTGCTAATGTTCAGATTACTCTGCCCTGAGGGGAAAATACCAACAGCAGAGAACAGGAACCAGACTGCACAGGTCTGAAACTCTTACCGACGGGGGATTAAATGCATGTTATTCTCATTACTGAATACAAACCATCTGCTGAGCTGCACTAAGTATTGGCACCCCTCTATTCTATACAGTACATCAATAGAAAGGACACACCATAGAAGCCTCAGTGTCACTGTTGAGCTGCGAAGCATCAGTCACTCCATCATTCACTCCATCCCTCCATCAGTCACTCCATCAGTCACTCCGTCCCTCCATCATTCACTCCATCCCTCCACCAGTCACTCCACCAGTCACTCCACCAGTCACTCCACCAGTCACTCCACCAGTCACTCCGTCCCTCCATCATTCACTCCATCAGTCACTCTGTCAATCACTCTGTCAATCACTCCATCAGTCAATCAGTTACTTTTAAATTTTTAAAAAATATAAAAGAGGATTTGTTCTCCCTGTTTTCTTACAGGACTAGTCTGTTTCAGTGACGGACGTTGGTCAATTTTCTGTCATAAAAATATTATATAATATAGTTTAGTCATATAATTTTTTTTTCCCCAAACCACTTACAGCAGCTTTAAGAAATAAGTAATAATAAAAATACCACATTTACGTTCTTTAAATCCTTCATTTCCAAACAGATTCAAAGGAAAATGTGTGATTTCTGAGTGACACCAATTAGTGATCATTACTGGTTTCAGCAGGAACCAGTCTGACCAGTTGCGAGTCGTCCTTGATCAGTTGCAGTTTTAATCTGAATGTTTCCTACACACACACACACACACACACACACACAAGTATTTTCTGTTGGAAAATTTTCTGTTATTTTGTCTGATGGTACGAGAGATAAAATCAGATATTTACTGTTTAAACATCACGTACATTCTCTGTGAAACTCCCACATGGTCCCGCCCGATACTTTTAGACACTAAAACGTATTTCAAGACTGCTTTCCGTGAACCATGTTTAAATTGATATATTACTATATTTGTAGAGATTTTAAATTTAGATTCATTTCCATGCTTAACATTCTTTCATTTAAACGCTTAAAACGATTGAATCGAAACGAAATGCCTCTTAATTTGACATCAAATATACTATTACATCTGAATATACAGAACATTAAAAACAGTTGGAGTTTATCGCAGAGATAACACACACACACACATTCCAAAAGAGAGCGTCTTTCTTACCTAAACTTCATCTGCAGAACAAAAACAGACCAATCTCACAGTTCTCTTTACTTTACCTCCGAATTTACTGGAAATATTTTCATTTAAACCAGAACTACACTTTGCATATTCATATACGCTTACAACACTTTTAAATGGAAGACTTCAGTTCTTCAGCTTGTCCATTAACAGTTTTATACAGAACCCAACACTAGGAGGTTCAGAGAAGAACCAAAAGAACCATTCAAACTTGTTATAAGAACATAAAGAACAAACTGTAAATAAACAGATTTTAAACAAATAACGAGACTGACAGGTTCAACAAAAGTACCGTGAACGTGAACACACAAACACACACACAAACACACACACACACACACACACACACACACACACACACACACACACACACAGAACCACGAAGTTTCACGTTCAGCAATGCAACTGCTACACACACTTATTTGGATAATACATTTCAGGCAGGAACGCAGGAATGCGCGCGCGCACAGAGAGAGAGAGAGAGAGAGAGAGAGAGAGAGAGAGAGAGAGAGAGAGAGAGAGAGAGAGACTGATTGTTACCGTGTGTCGGGATTTTGGTGATCTGGATTTCTCTTCAGTTTTTAGAACTTTTCCGCAATAAACAGCCCAAAATCACACTCCTATAGCGAACACTGATCCATTACACACCTTCCTTTCTCTCTCTCTCTCTCTCTCTCTCTCACACACACACACACACATATCTGCACCCGATCAGAAGTTCACTCTCTGCACACTACTAACTCCCAGTCAAGGAAAATCATGATTAGTAAAGAGCGCCCCTGCAGGACGCGCGCGCGCGCGCACACACACACACACACACACACAAAAACAGAGCGACACGGTAGTGTGACAAAGTGGAGTTACTGTTACCGGTAACTGTTATTGAAGTTGATTATTTTGTAACATGTCCAAACATGTCAGTTCCTGTTGTCACTTACGTTATAGCAGCTATAAACAGTCGTTCCCTCACCATCCCTCTCTCTATTCCCTCTCTCTATTCCCTCTCTCTATTCCCTCTCTCTATTCCCTCTCTCTGTTCCCTCTCTCTATTCTCTCTCTCTATTCCCTCTCTCTGTTCCCCTGTTCCCTGTCTCTATTCCCTCTCTCTATTCCCTCTCTTCAAGTTAATAAGACAAAAAAAAAAACCCTGCAGCTTGTTGTGTTAAAGAGAAACCGCAAAGAAGCGTAAACTCCTCTGTCATGAATATGTGGGACAACTTAGTTTTACCTCTGACTGTTACACAGCGCTGACACTGGAGACTCCTTCCACACGTTACATAAACATCTCCTCACTTTAAGAAAACGTCTCCTATATTAAATCGCTGTATTAAAACTGAAAGGGTACTTAACATGAAAATCATTTGATATTTTTATGGTTTATAAGCACTGTTTGTAATTATTTTTGTTACTATGTAAATGTTTTAAGAATGTCCCAATAATGTATTTTTACAAAGTAAAGAAAATGAAACGACAAAAATATAATAAACAAACACACACGCACGCACGCACACACACAAAACAGTGGAATAAATGGGTGCAGCTGTGACTCCACACCAGAGGGGGCGACAGAGAGTGCAACACGCTCCTGCACGTTTTTTAACTCTACGCGTTTCTTAATGCGTCACATCCGGTGTTCTTGCGCGCGGAAAATGGCGGCTGCCTTGGAGAGAAGCTTTATAGAGATCTGCGGGTTTGAGAGGGAGACAGTTTCCCGGTTTCGGGATCTCACCATTAATCTGGGTAAAGATTAAAGTATCTCGTATGTTTGATCATAGCACTGCTCTTTTGAATGATAATAAAAATATATTTTACAAAAACAGTGCGTGAGTTTGACAGCGCGTGCGCCGTACCGAGGCTAATATTACGCTAGTTAGCTACTTGGCTGGTTACCGGGTTAAATTTGGTTAACCCTTTCTAAACTGACTGGAATCTCTGTTTAACCCTACAGATGTGTGTAAATATAAATAATTTATTTTTAGAGTCTTTTTTAATGGTCTCTTTTGTGACGTTATTTTATGATTAAGTGTATTCTTGTGGCAGCGCATTTTACCTCAGAGCTGCAAGTTCTAAAAATAAACCGCAAGCTTTTATATAAAACACCGTTTATATCAGCGTCACACCCACACAGGTGGCTGTACAGGTGTACGATTACTAACTGCTGTCCTTGTAGTATTGGCACCCCTTTACCGTGTCTGTCAGTGGGAAAACGACCGTTGATTTATAATCAATACAGCGCTGACACGGTTGTGTGTGAGTGAGTGAGTGTGTGAATGAGTGAGTGGTGTGATGGTACACATTGTACAGCGCTACAAATCAGTAAATGTCCACCTATAGTGACTTGAGATGTAGTTGGACCTGGTAAAGTTATAACGCTGTGTATAAACACCGTCTGTGTATTAGCAATGTGTCGTTCGGCAACGAGTCGACTCTCTGATTCGGTTCTTTTTAAGTCTAACGTTAAGAGTCGACTCACGTATACGACCCATTTTTGTGCGTATGTAGGCAACGCTGTTTCCGGTTCAGTGTCATTTAATTAAAATGCTTTCTTGGAATTAGAGAAATCTCGTTTCTTTTTGTGTGTTTGTGCGAATTTGTCAGGTTTAGAAAATATATTTGAGGTGAGTCGACTCGTTTTGGTGGGCCGAATCAAATAATCTGACTCACTCAAGAGCTGAAATTCCCATGACTATTATTTATGTTTATGAATAAGTCCAAAGTGAGATCTGTGTGTTTATTGTGTGTAAGGGGACAATGTGCTGATGGGGTGGTGTTGTGTGCAGGTGTGAGTGCGACCCCTGGTGGCGGGAGGCTTGCAGACAGCGCTGGGGCGTTCTCTTATGAGGAGAGTGGGAAACTGCTGTCTCTCACCAGCAACAGATTCATTCACTGGTGAGTTATGTGAGAAATGAAACACAAAATTAACCAACACCCACTGACTAACCAGAAGCAGAATTCAACAATTCTGTGCTGTTCTGCGCTGTGCTGTGTGCGTTCAGGTCCACATCAGGAGACACAGTTCAGCTGGTGGAACAGTCTCTGGACGTGAACCTGTTGAACAACTCGCTACGTCTTAAGATCCTGAACTGCGCCGTGCTTCCCGGAGGCGTTCACATCCACGAGACACTCAACAATGTCACAGTCCTCATCGTCACCAACCAGTCGGTGCACAGGATGGTGCTGCCCCACCCCACACGCATGTACCACAGCGTGAGTGTCACTCTTCTCTCTCTCACACACACCTTTTGATGTGTAGATAATTTTATTCTTGAGCGTTTGTGAGGAGTGTAGATGCAGTCAGGGAGAAAGAAGAAGACAAAATAAATAGTGCTTGTGATCCAGTCAAGCTAAAAACACGTACAGAAACTTTTTATTTGTGAAATTATATAGAACTTTTGATTTACTTGTTAGTATATAGTGACTGTAACGTGTGTGTGTGTGTGTGTGTGCGCGCGTAGGAGCCGGTGGCCGAGCTGCAGATGCAGAGTGTGTTCACTGACGTGGGGAAGGTGTGTGTTCAGGACGCCGTTCACTCCTTCACTCTGTCGTTCACTCAGAGCCCCGTCACATCATCCACCTGGCTCAGCACGCATGGTCATGCCCTTTTTGCTTTGGCCACTCCCACCGGGGGCATCACCATAGTTACTTTACCCCCCTGCGATCAGCAGGGTAACATGAGCACTCTTCTAGACTTTCAATAAAACAAACAAAATAAAAACAATTTTCATGATCTGTACTTGTATGAATTGGCATTTTGCTAATTGGTGGCTTCTAATTTCCGTTGTTTGCGCGTGCAGGTTCACTGTCAGTGATGGAGTTAAAGCAGAGTTCAGTCATGCAGAGATTAGCAGGCTGGGTCCCCAGCGCCATCAGGTGAGTGATGAAGATTTTCTCCTCTTCCTCACTGCACAAAAGTGTGGGTGTCATGATTTCGGTTTATTTATAAAGCCAAAATTAATTAGTTTACAGTAATTATACCTCACATTTATTTGTTTACAGCACCATAGTAAATTAAGATTCATCTTCAGCGTGTTTTTATTAAAAGTTCTATAAGTGTAAGTGTGTGTGTGTGTGAGAGGGGACCAGAGCCCGTGCGACCTGGCAGTGAGTTTATCCGTGTGGCCGATGGAGGACGACACCTTCATCTTCGCTCTGTGTCAGGATCATAAACTGCGCGTCTGGTCGTATAAGGTGTGTAACGACGTCTGATTCTCACGCTCGCATTGCATTATGGGTAATCTCAGGAGTGGGCAGGACATCAGGATGAACTGATATAAAGCCATATTGCTATAACAACAAACAATGATTGCATTCTGGCTCCGCCCCCTCAGTCCAGTGATTGGCGATTAAAGGTATAATTGTGTGTGTGTGTGTGTGTGTGTGTGTGTGTGTGTGTGTGTGTCTGTCTCCAGGAGCAGCAGTGTGTGTTGGTGGCCGATGTGTTGGACTACGTCCCCGTGGGTCGGGCCGAGCTGAGGAACAGCGTGGGCGTGTCTCACCGTCTGCGTGTGTGTGTGTCCGGTTCTGCAGGCGTGTGTGTGTGTGTTTACGTTGCCGCTCCGCAACGCAGTCAGTTCTGCGTTCTGCAGCTCGGTTCCAGTAACAACGTGCGCTACAGCCTAGAGCACATCTCTACTATCTACAGCACACAGGTACACACACACACACACACACACACACACACACACACACACACCTAGCGAGTATGTCCCACTGTCTCACTCTCATTCTCACTGTTTATTTCTAATTAAGTTGAGCAGCAGGCTGTGCTTATTGGGCAGAGAGCTGTCAATCAAGCATTCTCATTGGAATATTAGACCACACCCACCCTGATGGCTCTGACAGCAGTCATGTTGCTCTTGCTTTAAATTTCTGCACTGCTGGATGTTTTTAAACACTCAGTATTGATGTGCAAATGTTTTTTTTCCTGCATTTTCTGGTACCAAAACATGTACGTGTGCGTGTGTGTGTGTGGTTCAGGAGACTCTAGTGGACTTTGTTCTAACCTCCACTGATATTTGGGCTCTGTGGGTGGATGATGATAACCAGACTGTGGTGAAGTACATCAACTTTGAGCAGTAAGTGTCACACTTCGCTAACAGTGGATCAGTTTGAGTTTGTGAGCACGCTGACGCGTGTGTGTGCGTGTGTGTTTGCAGTAACGCAGCAGGCATGTGGAATCAGGTGTTTGTGCAGCCCGCTCCAGAGGAGGAAGTTCACATTGGAGCTGAGCAGGATCCTAGAGTAAGAACTAGGCCAGCTTTTGAACTCTTTGTGTGTGTGTGTGTGTGTGTGTGTGTGTGTGTGTGTGTGTGTGTGTGTGTGTGTGTGTGTGTGAACACTAATCATCATATGAATCTGGAATGATTGACAGGTGTGTAGGTATTCTGAACTCTCTGATATTAACTGACTTTCTGGACGCCCCGTCCCTTTTCCTCCACCCCCAAGTGTCCACTTTTTTTCTCCAAGTGCTTTTTGATTACTATGAAACCCCAAAATTTGCACTTTAGGCAAGCGATTTGTGAAAATGTTGAGAATGTACTGCGCTCCCCACTATATCCTCAGATTAAAGATAAATACGTTAGTGTTTTCGGTAAATCACAAAGTCAGTGCTGTTTCTCCTCTCTTCAGGAGACGTACCTGGATGTTCTGTTTTCTCCTCTGCGCTTCACTGCTGCTGCTATCGTAAAGGCACTACAGGTAAACACACACACACACACAAGACTCCACACTGATTCAACTTCTACCAGTCTCTCACTTTCTCTCTCTCTCTCTCTCTCTCTCTCTCTCTCTCTCTCTCTCTCTCTCTCTCACTAGATGAAATGAATCATTGTTTTTTTTTTGTTGCAGATTTACAAACGTGGCATGGAGCGATTCCTCGACTTAACATGGGAAACACTAAAGAAAGAAGTCACTCTTGCTGTAGAGAATGAGGTCTCTCTCTCTCTCTCTCACACACACACACACACACACACACACACACACACACACACTCCTGTAATTGTGAGGATTGGTAGGGAATTAGATAGTTATTGATGAGGAGGTGAAATGTACAGTGTCTCCAGCACCGTTCTGTTCTGTGCACCTCATGATAACTGTGATTAATTGTGTGTGTGTGTGTGTGTGTGTGTGTTCAGCTCCAGAGCAGTGTGACGGAGTTCGAGTTCTCTCAGGAGGATTACCGCATGCTGCAGGTGGAGTTCTGGTCCAAGTTCTATGCCTGCTGTCTACAGTACCAGGAGGCTCTGTCCACCCCCCTCGCCCTGCACGTGGACCAGTCCACAGCTATGGTCTGCCTGCTCAAGAAGGTACCAAATACACACTTAATGGGGGGGATGGGAGTGGCTTCAGGGTGTTCAAGGTGTAATTGTGTTTATTGGTACTTAAACGTTTCCATCGCGGTATGTCAGGCGACGCCCCTTTTGTTGCCTGCATGATTTGAGCTGACGAATCATTTATACTGATTCTGTTGTGACGATTCAAATCAGTCATAGATAGCTCATCAATAACGTTTCATCAGGGCTTCGTGTCGTTCCTGTTGCCCTGCTTTGCCGTGGATCACTTGTACCTGTGCTCTGATGAGTACCTGTTCTCCGAGGAGGAAACACCTGTAGTTGACGGTAATCACTCACGCTTAACGCCGATATCATTTCATCACGGTTAAACATATCGGGGGGGGGGTTTTAGCAATCTCATCACAGATCCTGTGTGTGTGTGTGTGTGTGTGTGTGTGTGTGTGTGTGTGTGTGTGTGTGTGTGTGCGTTTCAGAACCGGAGCTGGGCGGGGATGTCCTGCAGCTGGTGCAGTGTTTGCGGTTGGTGAGTGAGTGTTTGCAGGGGCAGATGGCGTGTGTGATGGATAGAGCGGTGGAGATGCTGATGTCTCCAGAGAGAGCTGCAGAACAAGTGCTGGAGAACCTGCTGGCTAATGACAAGTCAGTACCACACACACAGACACACTGCTTCACGTGCACATGAACACGCGGACCCCATTGCTTTTGCTAAGCGTCTGTGTGTTTCAGTAATGATTTAATTGACGAAATCACCAACAAGATGCAGGATGTGCGAAACCCAGTGGCTGCGATGAGCACCCTGCTCCGAGAGCTCGACCTGGAGGCGGAGTTCGACACGCCCGACACAGTGCTGTCACACACAGGTGAGATCTCTCTCTCTCTCACACACACACATACACAAATCATCAGTATTTAACCAGCCTGTTTCTCACACACACTCTGTTATTCATTTTATCACATGACCGGTGCTTTTTGGTGACTGGGGGTGGGGCTTAAATTAATGAAACGTTAACACTTTGCCACAGATTTGATGGGTATAAATGGATTGATGTACAGAAATAGTTATATTTTGGCTAAATTAAGCACTTAAAGCTCACTGAGTGGCTCAAGAGCTGAGTGTAGGAACAAATTGGGGGCGGAGGGGGAATCTCCATCCCTCAGTCCTATTGGTAGTCACTTAGCATTTGCTCTTGTACTTCTCACTAACAGTACTCTTGTACTGTCACTAAAGCTCAATAGTGTGTGTGTGTGTTGTAGGCCGGTCTCTGAACGTGCGTCTCAGTCTGTCTCAGCTGTACAGCAGTAGCGTGGCGGTGAGCGTTGTGTGTCAGGCCGTGTGTCACATGACCATGACTCGAGCGCTGATCTGCAGAGACCTGCTCATCCTGCAACACCTGTACCTGCGCCTCGGAGACAACGTGAGTCCCTACATACAGATGATCTGGTAGAAGAAATTGAAAAGGACATACGTAAAACGTGTGTGTGTGTGTGTGTGTGTGTGAGATAGGTGCTCCTGGCAGACAACGCTCAGTATCTGCTTTTGCAGCAGGATCTGATCCCACGCTGTTCACACCTGCTCTGCAGTTATCACCTGCTCAGACAGCTCAGCCAGACCCTTGCCTCACCTGTACCGCTCGACACACTGTACGTATACACACACACACACACACACACACACACACACACACACAGAGCACAAACGTATAACCTGATCTGCTAATCCAACCATACACACTTTGTGTGTGTTTCAGAGACGCTAACCTGCAGCACCTGTCCGTGTTGAAGCTGTCCGATTCCACGGTGAGCACGGCTAACAGATCAGGTATGACTCAGACTCGGGGTCAGGAGTGTGACCATGTATTTATATACATATACATTCAGAATGTATTCATATTTCTAACCTGTGTGTGTGTGTGTGTGTGTGTGTGTGTGTGTGTGTGTGTGTGTGTGTGTGTGTGTGTCAGTGTTGAGTCCTCAGACTGTAGTGGAGCTGTTTTATCAAAACATAGCACGTAAATCCATTGTGCTGCAGCTGTTTGGCCAGAGGGAGGCGCCAGAGAGTCACATCACCAGCCTGCACTGGAACCAGCTCATCTCCAGTGTAGTGCATCTACTGACCCAGTTACTGTATCCTCTCTATATACACACACACACACACACACACACACACAGTGTTCGAGTGTGTTTGAAGCCTTACATCACCATGATCAGGTGGCCCAGTAACCCCAACTTCCTGTTCCCGGAGTGCATGATGGGAAACTGCCAGTACACACAGCTCCAGGTGAGCTAATGCTGTGTGTGTGTGTGTGTGTGTGTGTGTGTGTGTGTGTGTGTGTGTGTGTGTGTGTGTGTGTGTGTTACAACTACTACTACTACTAGCACTAATTTATCAGACACGCCTGCTGGAAGGAGGCAGCCATTTTAAATATTATTTTCTGTCCCAATATGATGCATGACTCTTGCTAAGTAGCGAACAGAACACATGAGTTAAGAGTTGTGTCCTTTCTGGTGATCATTGGAGTGTGTGTATGTTTTTACAGGAATACGTGCGTCTGATCGGGCCGTGGTGCCAGGCTAACGTGGGATCGTGTCGATTTGTTCTGGGTCAGGCGTACCTGGCCTGTGGAGAAGGTCAGAAGGTAAAACGGAGATCGGTCACCTTACACACACACCAGCACTTCACACCAAGCTTTATTTCTTTCATAAAGTCTTTTGACGTACAGCTTTGATGATGTTTTTTTTTTATCTTATTGTAGGCGCTGCAGTGTTTCCAGGAGGCAGCACCTGAGGTGGAGAAGGAGGAGTTTCTGAAGAGATTGACAGGTTCAGAGGACGAGGAGGCGGGGACTACAGCACCACGATTACTCTATTACAACAAGGTACACACACACGCAGGTTCTAGACTATATTACTGTTGATATCGATACTGAATGTGCTAAGGCTGTGTGTGTTTCAGGTCCTAAGACTCCTGGAGGACATTGGGTTGCCAGATCTTGTGATTCAGTTAGCCACACTGGCCGTATCCGAGGCTGTGAACGACCAGCGCAGTCAGGTACAGAAACTTTCCACACCGTTCACACTTTAGTTATCATTTGTGCACTAACTTTCATATTATTGTTTGTTTTTGTCTCTCACACACACACACACACACACACACACACACACACACACACACACACACACACACACACACACACACACACACACACAGGCAGCTCTGTGGACGCGTATTTTTAAACACCATCTGGATCTCGGTCACAACAGGGAGGCGTATGAAGCTCTGACCCAGAACCCCGATCCCAGCAGGTACACACACACACACACGCGCACACACAGTAATGCTCTAGTTGAAATAAGGATCCTTCTGCATGGCGTCAGTAAGCTGTGAAATAAAATACTCCCCTATTTATTTATTTTATTTATTTATTTATTTATTTATTGTATAAAATTAACTGTTTTATATCACAGATCCCTGAAAATATCAGTAAAGTATTTGAAAGAACTTTTTTTTTTTTTTTACTTTTTTTTTTGTTTGGTTTTTTTTTTTTTTTTACTGAAGCCACCAGATGGAGGAAATTATTTTTCTTTTCTTTTTTTAAAAAATGAAACATCTAAAAAGAAAAAAATGAGAGCGTGGATCGACACTGACATTTAGAGAGTCCATGTGCAGGGAGTTGTAAGACTGTAGGAATGGTGTGTGTGTGTGTGTGTGTGTGTGTGTGTGTGTGTGTGTGTAGGCAGTTGGACTGTCTCCGGCAGCTGGTGGTGGTCCTGTGTGAGCGCGCTCAGCTACACGATCTCATCCAGTTCCCTTACATCAACCTGCATGAGGAGGTCAATATACACACACACACACATACAAACACACTTTTTACAGGGAAGAATAAGCTAGGTAGCTAACTACACCATAGCAACAGATTCTGGTTAATATACGAATGTAATCATGGCTGAAAGCTAAAGAAAATTTTCACTCTGATTCACGTGGGGCCATTTTTGGTGTGTGTGTGTGTGTGTGTGTGTGTGTAGGTGGTGGGGATCATCGAGTCTCGTGCCCGTGCTGTTGACCTGATGTCCCATAATTACTACGAGCTGCTCTACGCCTTCCACATTAACCGCCACAACTACAGGAAAGGTAACGCCGTCTGTACTGCGGTTCAGAATATATCCAGTAGGAGGCAAGAGGTGGCGTGTGTCGGCCCACTCATGTCTTCCATACAGATTAGAGAAACTAATAAGTGTATTGGTTAAAATGCTGTGTGTGTGTGTGTGTGTGTGTGTGTGTGTGTGTGTGTGTTGCAGCCGGTACAGTGATGTTCGAGTACGGGATGCGTCTGGGTCGTGAGGTTCGGACTCTGAGGGGTCTCCAGAAGCAGGTGAACTGCTACCTGTCTGCTCTGAACTGTCTGCGTCTGATTCGGCCCGAATATGCCTGGATCATCCGGCCTTCGTCCGGACCTTCTGTGAGCCTCCATCCTCGCTCACACACTGCCACTATATCCAAGTTTATGAACTAAATGTGTTTTATGTTGAATATTAGATTAGAATAGATTATTATTTGTTTTAATAAGATGGAAATTTTTCCTCTTGGTGTTTCTCAGTGTGAGAGGCCAGGCACGTCACCCAAACGCAGCCATGATGGGGATTTGGCTCCGCCTCCAGGTAAAAAAAAATCCCTTCTGTCCGGTCAGTACTGTACACTGTGAACCTTTTTTGTTTTATTTTCCTTTCATTGATTCTTACATTAAACATACTATAAACAGAAACATTTATATAAAATCTGTAAGGAATGAAAGCACTGTTGTCATGGCAACCAGAGGACATCGATCTATCTATGTACATACATACCCTACTGTCTAATTAAAGACTAAGGCAGTGATGTTTTTGTGTCTGTTATAACGTGTGTGTGTGTGTGTGTGTGTGTGTGTTGTATGTGCAGTGAGTCGTCACATAGAGATCCTGGAGCTGAAGGATCTGGAGAAGGAGTATGTTCTCGCACGTTGTCGTCTCACACTCGCGCAGCAGGACCCGTCCTCGGCAGCTATAGCAGGTACGACACACACCCTTACCTGAGCATATGTGCCATAAGTGAACGACCTTTACCAAAGTATGTGTGTGTGTGTGAGAACAGGCAGTGCGTCGGCGGTGGACATGGTGTCTCTGTTGGTGCAGGCCGGGCTGTTCGACACAGCGGCGTTGTTGTGCGAGACGTTTAAACTCCCTCTCACACCCGTCTTCGAGGGACTCACCTTCAAGTGAGGAGTAGTGTTAATAATACAGGTGTACAGTGGAGCGAGTACGGTTAGCTAGCCTGTACCGTCACGTGTATCTATAAAACACAACCCACTGTCACGTTTCTCACTTTATTAAAATAGTAGAATTGATTTTAAATGCGTTTTATTATTAGGAGAGTGTGTGTGTGTGTGTGTGTGTGTGTGTGTGTATAACACACTCCTGTCGTGTGTCCCAGGTGCATCAAGCTGCAGTACGGATCGGATCAGAGCCAGAACGAGGCGTGGAACTGGTTATCAGCCAATCAGCTGCCCAGTCTCATCACCACTAAAGAGTCCAGGTGTGTGTGTGTGTGTGTGTCAGCGTGCGTGCGCTGTCTCAGCATCAGTATGTGTATGTAACTGAACTCATGCTGTCCTGCTTCACAGTGCAACAGATGAAGCGTGGAGACTTCTGGCGTCGTACCTGGAGAAGCATCAATCCCAGAATGCTCAGCATCATCGCTGTGTTATTAACAGGCTGCTGTCACACGGTGTACCTGTTCCTGATTGGCTACTTAACGCATATAAGGTCAATAACGTACAGTTTGAACGGGTGAAACATGGGGGTGGGGTTTGTGAGATTCTGATTGGAGAATTTTTTTGGACTGTATAATTACAATTAACTTCCTCTTACACTTTATGAAGCCACTTTGGTGTGTGTGTGTACACAGGAAGTGGATGCTGCATCCCTGCTGCGCCTCTACCTGAACTACGACCTGCTGGACTCGGCCGCTGAGCTCGTGATGGAGTATGTGGACGCTCTACTGGGGAAGGGACATCAGTATTTCGGAATAGAGGTACACACACACACACACACACACTACATGATTGTGAGATTTTGCTGCGTTTGTGTAGGTCACATGACACTTGGTATCCATGGTGTATGTAGATGCCGCTGAGTGTGACGGCGCCACTCGTCTGGCTGCCGTACACCTCCATCGACCAGCTGCTGCACAGCCTGAAAGAGAGTCAGACTCCCAGCAACACACAGGTGAGAGACACGAACCTGGGAAAATGGGCGGAGTCAGCGGCAAGCTCCGTTACCATTTTTGTAGCTTTGTATTGGGTCGTTCACTCGTATCGGCGTCACTCCTGTTATGTGTCTAACTGCATTTGATGTTCTGTGGAACAGGTTACTTCTGGATGATGACGATGATGATAATAATAATAATAATAATAATAATAATAATAATAATACCACCACCACCCAGGGAAATAATGTGCGGTTTGAGACGCAGCCCATCTGTAACATCAGCTAATATCCTGAGCTACAAAATATTCTATGATCATACTGTGTGTGTGTGTGTAGGTGTATGAGAAGCTGCGGATGAAGCTGGCGGAGTATCACAGACAGGTGGAACGCAGCAGCAAACACCGACTGCAGGTTCCGGCCTGAACACACACACACACACACACACACACACAACGGACTGTTTGTCTTCACCATTTTGTAAAATTTTATATGCAATTAAAATGTTGGATTTTGTACCGAGATGTACTCTCTAGCTTTTTTTCTTTCTTTAATAAACACACACACACACCACGGTGCTGAACAAATATCACAATATTTAGTGTCATAAAATTTATGAATATTCCTTCCAAGCTAGTGACCATTTCCAGGTTTGTCTCATGTGGGTGTGGCTTGCTATGTTTTGATGGGGGGAAATGGGAGGTGGCAAAAAGCACGTCCCAAATGAGGAAAGTGCACACTAGGTAGGGAGCAGAAGTGATGGGAGGCTCAGTCACATTAAATACCCCTGTGGGTGTGTCCCAAACCATACCCTAGGGCCTAGGCCAAGCACATCTTCTGGCGCTGTAGTGCAAAGCATTATGGGAGGATATGTTGTGTGGCTACACACATGAGAAATAATTATAATTAATTGCTGTATAAAGGTAATTAAGCCCGGACTCATATGGCACAATCCCATGATGCAACGTGTGGGTGAGACCAGCCCAGATGTTGTTCACTAACAGTGTTCGGAAGTGTACGGCCTCTGGATTGGCACTACGCACTGTGACGATGTGGTTACAGACTCAAGTAAGGGGCGTGGCCTAAATGGGTGAAGGAGCGAAGAAATAACTAAGGTTAGAATAAAGTTCACATGATTTAATGTGTTTAATTTAAATTTTTTTTGCCGTGACTGTTGGGAAGTGAAACACACGGAGTCGCTCACTCGGATATGAATCAAACAAAATAAAAGTCTTTTATTGTGCTGTAGTGAAATCTAAATGCAGTCAGTAAGATGGCCGCCGTCGTGTACCGTAAAAGTCCCTGGATACTGAAATTATAAAACAACCTGTCGTGGCATTTTCAATACAAAAGTACAACATAAGAAGACAAACACAAACAGGAAATGCTCCATCAGTAATACTGATCTGTACGGAATGGACACAGGCTGCAGTCCAGCCGTGCGGTGAAGGTCAAAGGTCACGCTCGTGCACAGGATGGCGAGTGCATGGTCGCCGAATACAAATATAAACCATCGCCCTGCGCTACACCGTTCCGGAACCACCGAGTGCCTTTTAAAGGTTTCTGATAAAGTTTTAGAGAAAAAAGCAAAGTGGGTGGGGTTACATGGGCAGGTCCACGCTGTTGTGTCGGGTTTTCCTGGACGTACCGTCGTAGCGAGGCTGCGCTCTTTGCAGGTTCGACATGGCTGCTGTGCGTTCCACGTCGATCACTGCATACAGTTCGGTCCTGCGTGTGGGCGTAGCTGTGGGCGGGGCAGCGGTAGGCGTGGGAGGGCGTGGCGAGGCGGGCGTGTGCGGCGTCCTGGGCGTACTGCAGTCTGAACCTGGGTCCATTTCCACCTCGATGTAGTTGAGCGTGTGTTGCTCACACGGACGCCGCACATCGAAGTTAAACACGCTGAAGCGCCCCGACTCCACCCTCCCGGCACTGAGAGGCCCGGACTCCGCCCACCCTGCGCTCAGAGGCGCCGACTCCGGCCACATCGCCGCTGCTACGTTCTCGGTGTTGATGTAGAGGTGTGCGGAGTCGGCACCGTGATACCCGTTGGAAGGCGGCTGCTGTGTCTTGGTCCGGACGGCCTCGTCCTGATCCCCGTCCTCGTCACCCGCTTTAGGGTCCTCCCTCAGTGGAGGGAGCGAGGGGAGGTTCTCGTAATCCAACAACGCCGTCCTGCGCTGGGCAGAGTTGTTTACGTTAGCGTCGGGGCTGAGAGGCGGGGGGCGAGGCCTGCGGCGTGACGGGGGGTTAAACACGGGACCGTTCGAGTGCTCCGGAGCCGCCTCTGTAGCGGCCACACCCCCGTTTGCCGAGTTGTGGGTGGATCCGGATGACACGCCCCCATCTTGCTGCCTCTCCCTAGCCATGAGTTGCCTCTGCACGGGCGTCGGCCCCAACACGAACCTCACGCCCTCACGCTCCAGCTGTACACGAGGACCAGGGTCTGGAGCCTGCACAGGCTCCTCCCCCTCAGGGGTGGGGCTGTGGGGGGCAGGGGGGTCTACATGTCCTGCCCCTGCATGCTGATCCTCCAGTAGGCCTGTAGTGTTTACATACGTATGGCCCTACACACACACACACACACACACACACACACACACATTTAACATTGTATTATGAATCATAGCTCCACACACTCTGCAGTGATATCATGTTGCTATAGTGATATAGTGATGATGGAGTTCTGACCCGTATGCTGTCGTCAGGCATCAGCAGCGGGTGAGTGGACTCTTCTCCCACAGACGGCAGGCGGGTGCTGCCCACCGAGGGGTGCCTACTGGAGGGGTGGGAGGAGGCGTCACCTAGCGACGGGTACCGCAGGCTCCCATTGGGTAAAACAGGAAGAGCGCCACCTGCAGGACAAATACACACACTCTTCTAATACCATCAGGTAGTCTGTAAATGTAGTCATAAATATTTATAGACACAGGAGGACATTGTATTGAGTACAGTGTATGTGTGTTTTACCGGTGGGAGTACGAGGCGTTTGCGGAGCTTCCGGTTCTACGTGTGTGTGTGTGAGCGTGGGTTCAAACACAGGTTCCTCCACCACGCTGATGCTGTTGTTGTGCATGATGTCCTGCAGCATGTTGAAGATCTCCTCCGCTCGTGCACACTTAAACGCAAAGATCCCTGTAGAACGAACACACACACACACACACACACACACACACACAACCTGCTGTTAGTGTTAGCCCTTTGCTATGACATCTCGCACACAAACTATAAACACACGACCTAACGGAGAGAACGAAAGCACACATACACACAACAGACGTCAGCGTGATGGTGCAGCGTGGCGAGGCACACAGCGAGTCTCCGTTACTCACCAATCAGACTCATCCTTTTGAAAGCATTGGGGTCAAAGGTCACATTCTGACATTAATAGCCAAGCTGCAAACAATGTGTAAAAATCGGTGCAGTCCTGAACCAAGGGGACATTTAAACATTCAGTTTTAGTACACACTCTTAATGCCACCACCTTGCCTGTGTTTCATTCAGAAATAAGGGCCCTAAGAGAACACCCTTCGTAGGCAGCCTACCTGGGCAGGCTTTAGTTTCTTCAGTTTGCCGCAGGAATCTTCACCACTTCAATCTAACTGTAGTAACTAATCTATTACAAGCCACACCCACACCTGGTTACTGTTACCATGTGGGATATGAAGGGAATTATCGAGGATAGCGGTTCAGTCTTGACCTGGGGCCATGGAGGATTGTAGGGGAAAGGGGCGGAGCTTAAGCCTGGTCAACCGAACAATAAAGAATTCTTCATTTCTAGACGGTGTGCATGTGTGTGTGTTAGTTACCTTGACCCGTCTGGCAGCGGCGGCCGCTCTCGAAGGAGAAGAGGTTGGAGTCGTAACCATAGCGACGGAGGCACAGGTAAGGCCACCTCACTGCATCACACTTGTGTGTGCGGAGAACGAGCTCGTCCTCGGTCAGCTCCATGATCCCAGCCCCGAGCTCGTTACCGTCATCGTCAACGTTCACCACCTGTGCACGCACGCACACACTCGCATAAATACCAGGACTGTACTGATCATTTACACACTACACTGAGATATTACACACACACACACACACACACACCACACTACAAAACACATACACAAACATGCACACACCACACACACAGTATCCAAACACCATACATACATATACACACAGTACACAATCATACACGCATTACAAAATACATACACAATACACAAATATTCACACACCTTGAACTTGCTCTGGTGATTGTCAGGTATGGATTCTTTATCTGGACAGCTCCAGCAGCTTCCCATGGTTCTTCACACAACCATTTGATACCTAACACAGACACACACACACTTTAACATGCTGTCTGCTAATAGTCAGTAATACTAATACACCAATATGATGATGATGTCATCTCTTTTCCTGGAACTCTACTGTGAAAACGTCTTTATGAATAACAATATGTTTAACCATATCGCGATTAAACGTGTTTTCAGTAAAGCGGTTTGTGTGTGTGTGTGTGTGTTTGAGTGACAGTGAGAGAGAGACACTCTCGTCATCTTATTTTCATAATTAGCATAATCCTCAACATTGTGATAAATTACATCACAACACACCTTTGTGAAACACTGTACAACATCGCAGTATCTATACTGAAATACTGTATACATTTTATATTACTGTATATTTATATTATAATTATATAATAATTATAACGTGCAGACATCGAGTAGCGCGACGGACCATACGGTCACGGCCACACTCACCATTTAACACCAACAAAAAGAAAACTGATCCACGCGCACACACACACACACGCACGCCAGGGGAATAAACGAAAGATTACTGTAGGAACGTACACACCTCCATGCACACCAAACAATATAAAAATAAATATTATACTCGAAACTATCAAGACTTCATGTTTAATCATACAGTTAAAATCCACAACAGCTAATATTTCTGCCATCAGGCTTGTTCTGTCAAATCCCTTTAACATCCAGATTATTTAAATATTTAACAGACAGCACTACGTGTATGCGTGAATATTAATGAGTCTATAATGAATATTAACGAGTGCTCATTTATAAACATTCCTTCTAACTATCTGTAGTTTATCACTTCATCCTAAAAGGTCAAATTTATTATTTAGCATATGTATTATCTATGATGCACATTCTGTGTGTGTGTGTGTGTGTGGCGGCTGTGGATCAGGTGGTAGAGCGGGTTGTACACTAATCGTATGGTTGGCGGTTCGATTCCCGGCCCGCATGACTCCACACGACTCCACATGCTGAAGTGTCCTTGAGCGAGACACTGAACCCCAAGTTGCTCCCGATGGCAAGTTAGTGCCTTGCATGGCAGCTCTGCTACCGCTGGTGTGTGTGTGTATGGGTGAATGAGACACAGTGTAAAGCGCTTTGGATAAAAGCGCTATATAAGTGCAGACCGTTTACCATATATATTAAAAAAACTACATTTGTACGAATATGTAAATAGCATGTAAATTGGAGCAGCGTGATTGGTTCTGACAGGGTGTGTAACAGGAAAATAGTTTACTATTTTCCTGTTACACACCATTCCATTCCATTCCCATTGTGGGGTTTTTTTTGTGTATAAATATTAAAATGAGGACGATCTCTTACCCAGATCCAGCCATCAGGGTTCCTGATTCAGTCCCCAGCACTACACACACACTCATTCTTCATCAGTGAGGGGGATGATGATGATGATGATGATGACGATGATGACTGAACCTGCGGGAACGGTCACAGAGTCATGGTGCATCATCGGACATTTACCTCACTGTGGACTTTTACAAAATACCTCGGAATGCATTTCTTCATTTCTGATCGTTACTTAAGCTTAATTTATTTAGCACTTAAGTTCTTTAAGCTGGTGGATCTCTTCCCTTTTGTGCAAGAAAGTAGACAGTCCCAGAAAGTGTGATGAAACCGCGTTACTCGTCCCGACCGCACGTCGTGGCACGGACCAGTCTCAACAAATTCAGCTCAAACTCGTCAGACGCGTCGTGAACGAGGAGAGAACACAACACTTTCCTCCTTTTACTCGTCTCGTATAAACGTTTTTAAAGTGTTTTCCCACAATCTCTCTCTATCTCAGCTCATACCCACGACGACATCAGCACAGACAGCGTACGACTTTCTGTCAAAATATTCTGAGAAATCTCTTTCACACTTCCTTTTGGTTTAAATACAGTTTTATAATCACACAATGAACCGTACAGAGATTTTGTAATAAACTGAAATAAATCAGTTTTCAGCACCGGCTTGTAAAAAGAGTCCATTAATATAATTAATGTGATACATCTAGATATTTTAAACACTCCTAAACCCTAAACTAACCAAATAAATAAATAGATAGATAAATAAATAATCACTATAGTAAATAAATACAGATTAAACATGCAACGCGAAAACAGATTATAATCGAAAAGGGACAAATAACCAGTGAGTGAAATATTATATAAAATACATACTACCGGTCAAAAGTGTAGACACTCATTCTTTACACTCCCACCCCCCCCCCCCATTTTTTTCATTAAAAAAATGTACTGTTTTGTAAATAAAATCTTAGTTTTCTAATGAAAGAAACGAATACGTCGGCACGATTATATTTTTGTCTACGACACCGATTTCAAACATTTAATCACACACCTTCAGATCAAAAGGTTTTTAAGATCATGAGAAACACTTCAGTCGAGTGTCCACAAACTTTTGACCCGTAGTGTGTGTGTGTTTGTGCGTGTGTGTGTATATATATATATATATATATATATATATATATATATATATATATTAACTGATGTGTAAAGGTTCTATCTAGGCCTACTCCAGATTCTGAGCACAGCTGGTCGTTTGAACGATACTGAATCGAACCGAATCGTTTCGATTAGTGATACTGCCAAATATCGTTGCCATGGGAACTGAAAGTGCGAGTGATGTAATAATCAGAACACGCTGAGTGACCGAGGAACCGGCATCACATCTGAGCTTAAACAAACAATCCCCGAGAAACAGAGTGTTTTTATAAAATAATACTAAAACACAGACGTGCTGAGCATCTCTGTGTGAGCAGAGCAGTGTGTGTGTGTGGTGTGTGTGTGTGTGTGTGTGTGATGTTAAACACTCAGATGGGTTTGGAGAATGAAAAATTCCTGGAATATTTTCATAAAGCGCCCCTCCCTCTCTCCCTCTCTCTCTCCCTCCATCAGGCCGCTCACTCGCTCGCTCAGTCTGAGACAAAAATCTCACCTCTAATGTGGGCAGGAATAAGGAGAAACCGAACCTTCAAGCTTCATAGACTTCATACAGGCGTTATAACACACTAACATTTCTCTCTCTCTCTCTCTCTCTCTCTCTCTCCAGTCTCTCAGCTCATCACACATTTATAGGTTTATATACATATATATATTTTACAACTCAGGATTAAAGTTAATATCGTGTCCGGGTCAGATTATATAAAATATCAAGTCTGGTTTTTCTTGTTATCAGACTAAATATTTTTGTTTGTAGATCGGATCAAAACAAACTAATAACTATACGTTTAATCCTGTTTATTTCTACATTTCTATCATTTACACAATAGGCTGTAGATGTTAAACTGTATATAAAGTCCACAGTGTAGATGTATTTATACATCAGAAACACACACACACACACACACACACACACACACACACAACACATAAGTGTTTAGCTGTGTGTAACACATTTACGTGTTTCACTCCACGGCTAGTTTCATTTAGTTTAGTTTAGCTAAACAACTCACTTTATAAACTAGATAAAGTTCAAATATCCCGCGTATACAGATTATAAAGCGTTATTAACAGATAATAAACTCACTTTAAAAAGGTTAACTACATTTTCATCACTGCTGCTACTGACTCAATAACAGTGCATCCATGCTAACTGCTAAATAATTAATCATCCATTTTAAGAAAACGTTATATAATAGTATGGATTATTAAATTTTTGGGGGGGTGGGGGTGGAAAGATATACTTACAGATTTGTTGGTTTTAATCCAATGTTTGATTGTTTTCTTTGATAAAAGTAATATGAGTAAATAACTGAAGCTAGCTGGCTAAGCTAACGCACGGACCCCAAAACTACTCCGCGGAGAGGCAGCTTTAGCCGTTAGCCTGTTAGCTAAGCTAACGCTCAATCACTGCACAGCTCAAAGTTAACCCGAGCGCCAAAAAAAAACGCTAGCCGCGCTAAGCTAACTAATGTTTCACAGATTCTCACACGCATTTATCTCATTTCTAAAAGCGCGCGCCGGTTCCCGCGTCGTGGATCCATGTCCGGTCGCTACACGGTGCGGGAAAGCGCGGAGCTCGCCATCACCGAGCGGCTTATTCTCCCGTTAATCCAAATCTCTGAAGTTTGATGCCAGTCGATGTTGTGTTAGCCACTAAGCTAGCTGGGGGGCGGTGGGGAGGTGTTCGGTGAAGACACGTACTGCGCGTGAGCTAAACTAAGGCGCTGATTGGTTGCCGAGAAGAGCTCCGCGATAAAATGGAAACTGAAGTCCAGATATGAGGGAGAAGACAAAGAAGAAGAAGACGGATTTTAATCCTCTCTTACGGTTTATTAAGTGTGTTTACTAAATTATCCTCACAGTGAGCCTCATTCATCACTATTTGAGTAAAATTCCCTGGTGGAAAAAAAAACCCCCAACAGAAACCATCACAGAAATTCTAATGGTTTCCACTACAAATACCATTACAAAACGTCAGCTGTTTGTGTTTCCATTACGCAGTAGGATGTATCAAGGACGTAGGTCCTTAATGGTATCCACTATACATAACATGCCACCAATGGGGGACTATTGTAGTTTCCATTAAAACCAATACAATTCGTATTATAACCATCCATCCATCCATTTTCTGTACCGTTTATGCTATAGAGTCACAGGGAATCTATCGCAGGGCACAATCACATACACATTCACACACTACAGACACTTTGGACATGCCAATGAGCCTACCATGCATGTCTTTGGACTCAGGGAGGAAACCGGGGAACCCGGAGGAAACCCCCGCAGCACGGGGAGAACATGCAAACTCCACACACAGGGCCACGGTGGGAATCGAGCTCCCGACCCTGGAGGTGTGTGGCGAACGTGCTAACCACTAAGCCAACATGCGCACCCCATTATAAACATTAAAAGCTCAATTGTATGAGGGTTTCTTTCGTTTAGTTTTTTTTCAGCAGGGCTGTGTAAATGTTTGAGTAAGCTAAACCGAACAAAAAAACATTTCAAAAGAAAGTGGTTTGACACAAAAAGAGTTTAACTGTTAATCAGCAGAGACGCTCTGCTACCGGGACCAAACCATGACAAAGCTTTTAAAAATTGACCAGATACCATGGCAAACAGACTCGATTTATAAACCAGCTTCCATCCAATAACAGATATTGGGGCATGCGGTTAGAGGAAAATAATCAATGCTGAGCTGCTGTGATGAATCAGAGTCACTGTTACCACCACAAAGTTGATTATTTTCCTATACCAGCACATCCCCAACTTCTCTTATACCACAGCAACTTGCTAACATTTAAAATGCTTTATTCATTAACAACACAATCTGATTTTTATCTGTTTATAATTATATGTGTGGAATGTTCAATGAAACAAGTTAGTTCCTGTTATCGCTTACATTATAGCAGCTATAAACAGACGTTCCCTCACCAGGCTCTCTTTATTCTCTCTCTTTATTCTCTCTCTTCAAGTTAATAAGATATTTTTTTAATCGCAGCTTGTCATGTTACAGAGAAACCGCAAAGAAGCGTAAACTCCTCTGTCCTGAAGATGTCGGAAAACTTAAAGTTACAGCCGTACCCCTGACTGTTACAAAGAGCTGACACTAGAGACTCCTTCCATAAGAAAACTTTACCATATAAACGATGACTTTTTAAATCAGATTATATGGACCATCTGCTGAATTATATATATATATATATATATATATATATATATATATATATATATATATATATATATATATATACTAAATTGTAACATTTATATCGACGAGATATAAAAAGACTGTGTGTATTATGCCGATGTGTGTGTGTGTGTGTGTGTGTGTGTGTGTCTGTATCTATTTAGTATAAGGCATTAATATCTTTTATCCCTGTGTGTCTCAGTGCCGCTGCTTTAGTTTTTCAGTTCTGCACATTTTTTGGTGTTTCTTGCTCAAACATGCCTGATTTAACTCATCAGCTCATCAACACACCCTTCATGAGGACACAATGGGTGTGTTAGTGTGTGTCATTAAAGCGGTAGGATTGGGAAACACTACACACACACATACACACACACACACACACACTATTCCAAACAATTACATTTTTTAGGCTTGGTATCCTGTATGCACTGTGAAATTGTACTGTATACATTATTCTGTGGTGTGATATCACATCGGGTGCAAAAAATACTATAATATTATAATATAATATATAATACTTACATATAATAAGACCATATCCACTGTACAGATAGGACCCGTCTTTACAAGATTCAACGGACACACTTACTCTGTAGCCTAAGAGGTGATGTACAATCATGGATCAGGAATCCATGAGTCATGATTAATTCCTCCACTGATTCAAATGAAAATCAACTTTTGTTTTCAGCTTGAAAACATTATACAGAATACTCAAAGTAGGAATTTAACCTCAGAAGCATCTCAACAAGTGACCAACTGCTGAACATCACCAAATACTAAATTATAAAATTAATTCATGCTCAGTGTGCATTATTAATAATATTAATAATCTGTGATAGCTATAAGATAGTAAAACAGTTTTTAACATTAAACAATATTCTTAGTTCGCCAGTTAGCTAGCTCAGTTATCACAGTCCATTAGCCAAAACCACAACTTACTTCAACAGCATACTGTTTTCTCAAGAATGGTGAGTTCTTGAATGCTGAAATGTCCACATTTTTAGGATGAATGAGACAGTGCATCATAAAACTGTTGGTTTTGGTAGTTTGAATGAGGTGACTGAGGAGGAGGTCAATGAGGAAAAGGTTAGTGAGGAGGTGAGTGAGGAGGAGGTGAGTGTAGAGGTGAAAAAGAAGAGGAGAATGAGGAGGAGGAGGTGAAAGAGGAGATCAAAAGGGAAGAGGTGAATGAGGAGAAGGTGAATGAGGAGGAGGTGAGTGACAAGGTGAGTGAAGTGGGGTGAATGAGGAGGAGGTGAGTGAAGTGGGGTGAATGAGGAGGAGGTGAATGGCGAGGTGGTGAGTGAGGAGGTGAGTGAAGTGGGGGTGAATGAGGAGGAGGTGAGTGAAGTGGGGTGAATGAGGAGGAGGTGAGTGAAGTGGGGGTGAATGAGGAGGAGGTGAGTGATGAGGTGGTGAGTGAGGAGGTGAGTGAAGTGGGGGTGAATGAGGAGGAGGTGAGTGACGAGGTGGTGAGTGAGGAGGTGAGTGAAGTGGGGGTGAATGAGGAGGAGGTGAGTGACGAGGTGGTGAGTGAGGAGGTGAGTGAAGTGGGGGTGAAAGAGGAGGAGCTGAGTGAGGAGTTGTAGGTGAGTCAGGAGGTGAGTGAAGTGGGGGTGAATGAGGAGGAGGTGAGTGAGGAGTGGTAGGTGAGTGATGAGGTAAATGAAGCGGGGGTGAAGGAGGAGGTGAAGGAGAAGGAGGAGGAAGTAGAATAGGAAGAAGTGAATGAAGTGGAGGTGATTATTTTTTCTCATTTTGTCTTTTCCACTTTGTAAATACCAATACATTTTTTTAACGAATAGTTTGTGTTACTGAAAAGGGGCAAACGTACTTCACTTCTGCTGTTGTCGTGATTGTTGTCATGATCTGTAGCTCAAATGAAAATCCCCGTAGTACATTTATATTTATATTTATTTCACGTTGTTTTTAGAGGGCCAAACTAAAAGATAAAATAATTTTTTAAAACCCAAATTTTTTTATTACCAATTTGCATATTTTAAGCTTAAAAGTATGGACAAAAAAAATTACATTTATACATAAAATGCATAATAAAGTAGCAAAACATAAGGGTTAGTAAAATCCTCCCACACTCTTTTAATGCGAATTTAATGGAGAAAAAAATAAGAAAGAAAATCTGTGAATTTTATTAAATTATACATCTCCGGGAGTTGAAAGTGTCTACAGTTGATGAAAAACCCTCAAATAGCATCTCGGCTAACTCGACATCACCCACAATGCATCGCGCCCTCCTCTGCGTGTCACATGACCCAGATACTGAGGCGGAAGTGAAAAGCCAAACAGCAGATCAGAGCAGTAAAAACAACGGTATGAGAACAGAAAACTGATTTATTAGATTATTTTCCTGGTGATCATTTAAATCATGGGCGTGTTAAGTTTCCAGTGAGTCTGTTTGAAAGTGACAGAGGCGTTTTGAACATTTGAACATTAGACATTTTAGCCGAGATGCTAATGCTAATGCGGCTTCCGTGTTTATGTGTGTGATAAAGAAAGCGGAAACACAACGCAGATGATCTGGCACTGGAGCGAAAGAGAAATGATCAAATAAATAAGACAACACGTTATTTATTTTGCGCTAGGAGAATAAGATTTGTGCTGTTGTAGGGCTGTTAATGTTAACCATGGTCTGATTATTCGCTTTGCGCTAATTTGAATGTGAATGTTTCAGTTTAAGGATTAAGTTTAAGGTTAGGGCTGTTCAAGGGATTAAAGGAGTGATTTTGTACTGAGTCGAATCCATTTAGGTGAAAAATCAGCAGAGTAAGGACATTTCAGAAGCCCGATGTTGATGCAGAGCTTGTTATTATTATTATTGTTGTTATTGTTATTGTTATTATAAAACATTGTATATTGTGATATCTACACTAGTCTCTCTCTCTCTCTCTCTCCCTCCCTCCCTCCCACACACACACACACACACACACACACACACACACACACACACACAGTAAATCTAAACACTTCTGAGTTTAAAGGTTAAAGGACAGAATGCTGTTAAGTTTAATTGCTCAGTTTATAACCCCGTGTGTGTGTGTGTGTGTGTGTGTGTGTGTGTGTGTGTGTGTGTGTGTGTGTGTGTGCGCGTTTCAGGTGGTGATGTGATGGCAGCTGCCAGTGTGAGTCGACCCGGCGGTTTGCCCAACACAGAGAAATCACAGCTCACCTTAAAAGGTAAAAAGTCTGAGCTTCTAAAATGATTTAGGAGTATTGTAGAGTATCCGTGCTTTATCACCCTGACTCACTCTGTTATTACTCACACTGAACCTGACTTTACACGGTGCATGGCGTGAGCATGGCTCGAACCCTGGGCAGATCACATCGTTAGATCATTCTCCAGGCATGAGTTGAGCTCCGTGAAGGACGTGTGTGTTTATGCGAAGCTGTTTTCTGCACGAGCTGATTTCTGGATCACGCTGATTGATGACATTAGGTCGATCGGTCGATAGATATGGATCGCTGAGGGAAATTGTTCTGTTGCAGCAGTATAACAAACAGCAGAAATGATTACGATGCAGATAAAGCACAGAGAACAAAAATGCCGATGACCATACAGCAGTAAACTAAATGAAGTAAGAATGAAATGAGAAGAGTGTGAGAGTTGTGTTCCTTAATCGCAGGTCTGTCGTTAGAGGATCTTCATCATATAAACCGATCTGGAGACACACTACCTCACAGTCTGTTATAGAATTCAGAGCAGAGAGTATCGAGAACTCCTACAGTGTGACGAGGGATAATCGTAAAGGAGCGCCGACATCACAAAGCAGATTTACACACATGACTGATTGGACATTAGGATTTTTTTGTTTGTTTGTTTTTATTGTTTCACTTTTCCTCTTTTTCTGCATCATATGTACTGCTACAGACGTGCAAGCCCTCTGTAAACAAGCCTGAATGTTCTGATGCATATTGTGTGTTATTATGTGATATTGTAATGGAGTTTAAGGAAATGTAATGGTGTTTAATGGACTGCAGTAGAGTGCAGCGGGGTTTAATGGAGTGAAGTGGAGTGTAGTGGGATTTAGTGAAGTGTAGCTGGATTTAGTGGAGTGTAGTGGGACTTAGTGGAATATAGTGGAGAGAAGTGTAACAGTGTTTAAGGGAGTGGTGCGGCGGGGTTTGGTCGAGTGCGGCGGCGGGGTTTGGTCGAGTGCGGCGGCGGGGTTTGGTCGAGTGTGGCGGCGGGGTTTAGTACAGTGCGGCGGGATTTAGTAGAGATTTAAATGGGACTCATACTATATGAAACAGCAGCTCCATGGTTATGAACAGTGAGGAGTGACGAAAGACTTTTTCAGCCTTCATCTTCCAAGTTTTTCAGACTGCACTTCATCCTTACTCACACTAGGTGGTGATATTTATTTTTCTCAGAAACTGTGTGTTAGAGTCTAACACACACACACACACACTTTCAGATCTCTTATAAGTGTATATGGCACTGTTTTGGAGTGTGTGGTAGTGTGTGGTAGTGTGTTAAGCTGGTGGTTGGAGTGTGTTAGTAAGTGTTAATGTGTGTTTAGCGTTCAGTCCTCCTTTTCTCCATGTTAGTGTGTTTTCTGTTGTCTCTCTCTCTCACACACACACAGAAACACACACACACTCACACACTGTATCACAGTGAAGGGTGTGTTAATGAGCTGATCAGGAAATACCTTAACACACACACACACACACTGCACTTCCTCATCTGTAACACAGACTGAGTCACACCATATACTGTAATGTACCTTGTGTGTGTGTGTGTGTGTGTGTGTGTGTGTGTGTGTGTGTGGAACCTCATAAACTAGAAACATGAGTCACATTTAGACAGTAAATGGTGATGGAAGGGTTTAGTGTGAATGCCGGTCAGGGTAAAATGCTGGGAACAGGTCGAGCTGGAGACCCGGGAGACACGCTGAGAGCAGAGACGCCGCTGATAAACACACTCGAGGGTTTAAAGTATAAATTCCTGTGTAATGCAACTTTCATTGTAAGTGTGAATGTGTTCATCCTGGGAAAATACCGTGTGCAACGGATGTGTGTTATAATAGTAATGACAATGTAATGTGTGTGTGTGTGTGTGTGTGTCTGTGTGTGTGTGTGTGTGTGTCAGTGCTATCAGCGAGGCCTCAGTCTCCGAAGCTCCCAGCTCGTCTGGCGCGTGGCAGCTCGTTTGTGGAGGTGACGGCTGACGGTCTGAGCACCGAGACCAAGAAAACCTGCAAACGCAGTGGAAACGACCTGCAGTGGAACGAAGACCTCACACTGTAAGTCTTCATCATCATCATCATCATCATCATCATCATCTCATACACCACCTCACACTGTGTGTATGTAAATGGTGTGTTTAATAGATAATGGTGTGTGTAGTACAGTCAGGTCCATAAATATTTGGAGGTTATTATAATATTTGTTCTTTTAGCTGTCTAAATGTATTTGGATAAATTAAGATAATCACACATTAAACAGTCATTTTTAATACTTGTTTGTAAATCTTTGCCCGAAGTCCTGAACCTACAGACGTCACCAGATGCTGGGTTTCTTGCCTGGTCTTTACTGCAGCTGTCTTCACTTCTTCTTGTTCTTGGGGTGTTTCGCCTTCAGTTATTAATTCTGTTTTTATTTATTTATGTATTTCTTCACAAGGCATTGTCACATAGCAGCTTTACAGGAACCTGGATATAGATTTAACTTTATCTCTAACGAGCAAGCCAAGGGCAGGAACCTTGAGAGGAACCAGACTCAAAAGGGAACCCTTCCTTTTCTGGGTGACCCCTAAATCAACCCTTTTATCTGTTTACCTGTAAGAGAAATAATGAGGCGAGAACACGCACCTGGCCACGGAACAGCTGACAGCCAATCATCCAGTTACTTAAAAGGGGCAGGGCCACATATACTGACTGGTATATCATACAGTGTATGTGTGTATATATATATATATATATATATATATATATATATATATATATATATATATATATATATATATATATATATACTGACAGATCATATTCTGACTGGAAATGATGTGTGTGTGTGTGTGTGTGTGTGTGTGTGCAGTAACGTGACTCCTCTGAGCCGGCTGGATCTGAAGTTGTGGAATTGTCACACTCTGAGGAAGGAGCTCCTGGGCAGCGCCACCATCGACCTGCTCGACACACTGCGCACTCATCACGGGAAAAGTAAACCTCCATCTGCACTACCTAGGGCTTAGTGCTAGTGGGAAACGGTTCACACAATAACACACTACTCTTTTAGGACAACAGAGGGCACTACAGTAACACTGTACACACTTCCTTTGCCCCCCCCCCCCCCCCCTCACTCTTTGTCTCTGTCTCTCCTCTCTCTCTAACTCCCCCCCTCTCTCTTTCTCTCTCTCTCTCTCTCTAACTCCCCCCACTCTTTCTCTCTCTCTTTCTCTCTCTCTCTCTCTCTAACTCCCCTCTCCCTCTCTCTCTCTATCTTTTTCTCTCTCTCTCTTCTCTCTTCTCTCTCTCTCTCTCTCTCTCCCCCCCCTCTCTTTTTCTCTCTCCCTCTCCCTCTCTCTCTCCCCCTTCTCTCCCTAACCCCCCTCGTGCTCTCTCTCTCTCTCTCTCTCTCTCTCTCTCTCTCTCTCTCTAACCCCCCTCTCTCAGTGGAGAACGTGGAGCTCAGTCTGGAGCTACAGATGGAGAATAAAGGCCTGGTTGTGTCGGGTGGAGAGCTGAACGTCTGTTTGGACGGCTTGGTTGTTGATCTGGGATCACTGCCCAATCACGGTGCAGAAACCGACAGTGAGTCCCACACACACACACACACACACATACACGCTTTAACAAAACACACACTCATGCTGAAAGAGCTCTTAGATCAGGGGTTCCCAAACATTTTGGGCATTAAACCCAAATGGACATTATGACTTTCTTGCGAAGCCAAGCCCTCACCACTGTATATTTATTTATTTATTTTTAATACCAGGTTCATAATTTAGCAATACTGTAACATTTGAACACTTTATTATGCCACTGAGATCCTGACTTCGGAGGTGTGTGTACGTCAGAGTAAGTCGTCAGGAAGCGTGTTTGAAAGCGCTCGTCTCATTTCCTCCATCACATCCAGCACCGCGCGAGCGACGCGTAAGGAATAAAACACTACGGGGTGTGTTTAGTAGAAAAATAATCCACGCCGGGGTGGTGTGATACGGCCCAACGCGGAGCCGAGGGATCTGGTTTATATTTGAGGCATGACAGAAGCAGCAGGAACACGAGCGGCATTGTTCACACACTCTCCTGTGCAGTTTACGCACATCTGGAGGATTTAAAATGACATCCAGAAGATGGCCGTCAGAACCAAAACGTCCCTGTGTACCAAGTGAAAGTAAATGGGTTTAAACACACTGGGCTCTGTCTGTCTGTCTGTCGGTCTGTCTGTCTGTCTGTCTGTCGGTCTGTCTGTCTGTCAAATTTTCCAGCGTTGTCCTGATTGTTGTCATGAGCTCAAATCTAAAACCCGCTCAAAAGTATTTACCAATCTAGAAAATCCAGAAAGTAAACATGAGATGATTATTTCTGTTGATGAATTCCTGCGCTAGTGCAGCGTGTCAGCGAAAAAAAAATAAAATAGCACTGTTCATTTAAACACACACACACACACACATGGTACGCAATAAATAATCGAATAAATCTAATAGTCTGGTATGTCACCGTTATACATATTACTGCGTCAGTAGTGCTAGTTGTAGTGATCACGCTCGTCACGGGTGTAATTGAACAAAATGGCTTCCACACGCGTTATTCAGCAGCACAGAGAATAGACCGGCACGTGATCCAGCGCATTTTTAACATTTATTTATTTATTTTTACAATGTGCTCTAAACGAACGATATTATAAATGAATTCATAGAGTTATATCTATGTATTTAATATTGGTCTTAAATCGTCAGACAGTGGCGCTGCAGTGTGTTAATACACTGTAATTCCACTGTTTCACTCTGTGTGTGTGTGTGTGTGTGTGTGTGTGTGTGTGTGTGTGTGTGTGTACTCGTTCTCGTGTACAATAAGCTTCAGCTTCAGTACACTCTCAATGGAAAGCTGCTGTTCATTCACTAAACACCC
>NC_030423.2:605000-637500 GCF_001660625.3 Ictalurus punctatus
GTGTGTGTGTGTGTGTGTGTGTGTGTGTGTGTGTGTGTGTTTTCAGGATGATCCACGAGCCCCCGCTGCCCCCTGGCTGGGAGATGAAGTACACTGCTGAGGGTGTGAGATACTTTGTGGATCATAATTCTCGCACCACTACCTTCAAAGACCCGCGGCCGGGATTCGAGTCAGGGTAAATATCACACGCGCACACGCACACACATGCGCACACAGTGCAGGCTCTGAGACAAGATAAATACTACACACACAGCTAAGCCAGTTCTCTCTTTTCTTTTTTGTTTGCCCACTTCCTCTCGTCTCGCCGCTGCTGAGGAAGCACATGTCTCACATCTGCTCTGCTTCTTATATAACTCTCCATGCTAGAGCCCATGCTGTCCCACTATAGGCCTCACGGTGCAGCTCCGTGCTAGGGCCCATGCTGTCCCACTATAGGCCTCACGGCGCAGCTCCGTGCTAGGGCCCATGCTGTCCCACTATAGGCCTCACGGTGCAGCTCCGTGCTAGGGCCCATGCTGTCCCACTATAGGCCTCACGGCGCAGCTCCGTGCTAGGGCCCATGCTGTCCCACTATAGGCCTCCCGGCGCAGCTCCGTGCTAGGGCCCATGCTGTCCCACTACAGGCCTCACGGCGCAGCTCCGTGCTAGGGCCCATGCTGTCCCGCTATAGGCCTCATGGCGCAGCTCCGTGCTAGGGCCCATGCTGTCCCACTATAGGCCTCACGGCGCAGCTCCGTGCTAGGGCCCATGCTGTCCCACTACAGGCCTCACGGCGCAGCTCAGCTCCATCCTAGGGCACATTCTGTTGAGGCCCATCCAGTTCCATTATAGTTCTTTCTCCGCAATTCCATGTTAGATCCCATGCTGTCCCACTGTAGTCCTTCATGTTGAGACCTGTCCTTTCTCATTCTGATCCTCACTGCGCAGCTCCATGCTAGCGCCCATTCTGTCCTGCTGTAGTCCTCAGAGCACAGAAATAATGTGTGTGTGTGTGTGTGTGTAGCTCACGACAGGGTGGATCTCCAGGTGCATATGACCGCAGCTTCAGGTGGAAATATCACCAGTTCCGCTTCCTGTGCCATGTAAGTCATGGAGTGTTCAAATTCTTAAAACGGTTCATTTATCAGAAATACTATCTCATGGATTAAAATTCATGTTTTAAATCTCTCTCTGTCTCTCTCTCTCTCTCTCTCTCTCTGTCTCTCTCTCTCTCTCTCTCTCTCTCTCTGTCTCTCTCTCTCTCTCTCTCGCTCTCTCTCTCTCTGTCTCTCTCTCTCTCTCTCTCTGTCTCTCTCTCTCTCTCTCTCTCTCTCTCTGTCTCTCTCTCTCTCTCTCTCTCTCTCTCTCTCTGTCTCTCTCTCTCTCTCTCTCTGTCTCTCTCTCTGTCTCTCTCTCTCTCTCTCTCTCTCTCTCTCTCTCTCTCTCTGTCTCTCTCGGTCTCTCTCTCCAGTCCAACGCTCTGCCCAGTCATGTGAAGATTTCAGTTTCGAGGCAGACTCTGTTCGAGGACTCATTTCAGCAGGTAACACACCTACACACATGCACCTCAGGGTGTAATTGTGTGTGTGTGTGTGTGTGTGTGTGTGTGTGTGAGTAATCCTGTTGTCTCCTCAGATTATGAACATGAAGCCGTATGACCTGCGCAGGAGGCTCTACATCATAATGAGAGGAGAGGAGGGGCTCGACTACGGCGGCATCGCCAGGCAAGTTAGCGCCAGCGTTAGCATTAGCTTGGTTTGTGTCTGTCATAGTATCTGTGTTCTAGTGTGTTCTATCTGTGCTGGCTGGTGTTTGGGTTCATGTGTATGGCCCGGTGCTGGGACGTGTCCTCCTCAGTGTTCTGGTGGTGGTGTGTACATAGTGTGTATTGTGTGTGTGTGTGTGTGTGTGTGTGTGTGTGTGTGTGTGTGTTTATTTATTGTGTGTGTTCCATGTGTGTGTTTCCGTGTCTCCAGTGTCGTGTCAGTGGTTTTACCCTATGGTAGGTTAGATCATGCTGTTCTACCACAGGGTAGAACCACGGACGGGATGCTGGGGGTGTCTGCGCTGTGACCTCTGACCCCTAAGCGACCCCTATAAACGAGGGTCAGAAAGGTCATCGGCCTGGTGGTGGGTTCGTCCGGCTTCATTCACTACATGTGCTGCATTTCAGTGTGTGTGTGTGTGTGTGTGTATCTATAAGGTCATGTGTCTCATGCATTTCATACCTGTATTCATTTTTATGTAACATGCAGAGGCCACGCCTCCTTCATTAAGACTGATAGAGGCCACACCTCTTTCACTAGGACTTATTCTGAGTTACTGCTTATTATAAAAGTGTTAATATTTTTCTCTCCTTATCTGTCTCTCCCTCTATCTGTCTGTCTCTCATCCTGTTTCTCTCTGTCTCTCCCTCTGTCTGTCTGTCTGTCTGTCTGTCTGTCTGTCTGTCTGTCTCCACAGGGAGTGGTTCTTCCTGCTGTCCCATGAGGTGTTGAACCCGATGTACTGTCTGTTTGAATACGCCGGTAAAAATAACTACTGTCTGCAGATAAACCCCGCCTCCTCCATAAACCCCGACCACCTCACCTACTTCCGCTTCATTGGACGCTTTATCGCTATGGTGAGAACCATCACCCACAATTCCTCTGTTCTCCTTTTTTCCAGCGTGTTTTTCGTTAAGCTTCAGGCGATTAAAAAAAATGTACAAACTATTTTCCAGAGTGTGTAGTTTTATCTTAATCGTTCTTATTCTTATTTTTTTCTGATGCGTAAAAATCGTGAAGTTTTTCTAATTCAGTATTTTTTCAGTGCTTTCTGTTTGTATCATTTTGTTTCCAACCTTTTAAATGACAGTCCTGTAACTTTTACAAACCTTAGCCCCGCCCCCAGATTAGACCACACCCCGAAGCAGTGAAAGCTGATCTTTTAGCAAAGCCGCAGTTACGTTAAACAGAATCCGTGTGTGTGTGTGTGTGTGTGTGTGTGTGTGTGTGTGTGTGTGTTAGGGAGTGAATAGCTGCTTTATTCGCTGCGGCTCCCCCTCTTCCTCCCCCTCCCTCACATCTCCATTAAACCCAGCTAAGTCTGGGGGCCCCTTCATCCAACACACACACACACACATACACATTCTGCATGAGCTCAGCACCGCACCCAGCCCACACCCGCCAGCACGCACACTATATTTAGTCTGTAGTTTTGGACACACACACACACACACTGCTCAGCACACTGCTCTTTTCTCTGTTATAATCGAGATCTACAGCTCTTCTAACAATGAACTACACTTTTACCTAAAAGAGAAAAGCTATGTGACTGAACAAATAGCAGAAGTTCTTCTGTCTCGTTAGAAGAGTAGGATGGAGCGCATCAGCATCCAAAGTCTCTTACACATTCTTCAGCTTTATTAAGCCGGTGTCTGTTATCTGGCTTTGCTGAAGTATACAGCTGTGTGTCATCAGCATAACACCGGAGGCTAATACCATGTTTAAGCAGAGATAGCAGTGGGCTTAAAACAGAACCCTGTGGAACACCAGAGTATTTGGTCATTTACTACTTTAACCAGCACTGTCTCAGTGCTGAATGAAGCCTCGATCCTGACTGAAAGATGTCAGGAGTGTTATTCCGATGCTAGTATGAGATTAGCTGCTGAGCTACAACTTCTTCTAGCGTCTTCGAGATAAAGGGGAGGTTTGATATTGGCTTCTAGTTAGACAGGTGTCAGGGGTCGAGATCTGGTTTTTAATCGTCAGTTTGATAACTGCTGGATTTATATCTTGTATATATCTTTTCCTCTTCTGTTATTTATGACTGTGGTTATTTCCTTTCTTTCTGACATGTGTTTGTGTTGGTATAGGCGCTGTATCATGGGAAGTTTATCGATACGGGCTTCACTCTTCCCTTCTACAAGCGCATGCTGAATAAAAAACCCACGCTGAAGGACCTGGAGTCCATCGATCCGGAGTTCTACAACTCCATCCTCTGGGTCAAGTCAGTGTCCTTAGACTCTCACTTCCACCCTCACCTTCTCACCTCCACCTGCACCTCATCGCTCCATCCTTTACCTCTTCACCGCCTGCCTTTATTCCATTTTCACCTCCGTCCTCACCTTCTCACCTTGCTTCTAAACTCACCTCCACGTTCACCTCCTCACCTTGTCACCACAGTTCTTAACTTCCATGCTCAACTTCATCTCCTCTTCCCCACCTCCACCTCGTGCCACCCCATGTTCCTCTCCTCACCTTCATGTCCACTTCCTCGCTTCTACATCTCCATCCTTAGCCTTACCCTCACCCTGTCTTATCAAAGGCACAAAGCTTATCACCAATTTGTGACACCAAATCGGCTCGGTGGCCGGGACTTATCACGGTCCGATGTGCCGAAATACACACCAACTCGCATCGTGACACACCAACTCACCGCACCATGACATGGTCATGTGACCTTAAGTAGTTTCAAGATTTGCTTGGTGGGCCAGTGCTCACAGAGATTAAAATGTCACACTATTTATTAGAGCTCTCTGTGTGTGTGTGTGTGTGTGTGTGTGTGTGTGTGTGTGTGTGCGCGCGCGCACAGGGAAAACGATGTTGAGGAGTGTGGAGTCGAGCTGTATTTTGCACAGGACATGGAGATTTTGGGGAAGGTGTCCACACACTCGCTGAAGGACGACGGTGAGAACCTGCTCGTCACCCAGGACAACAAGGAGGAGTACATCAGGTACCGACCACGCCCCTACTATCACTAACCACGCCCCTACTATCACTAACCACGCCCCTCTGGCAAACAAGTGGCGCCCCTGCACGGTCAAGCAGAACTCTTCACACTCAGGATGATCCGTCCGTTCTTTTTATAGGGTTACGATAAAGTTGGGATTTTCAGTGAGTTGGGATTAATTTTAGAATTGGTGTGGAGTTAGAATTAATCTAGGGTTAGGTTTTGGGATTGGGATTAATGTAAGGATTATATTTGGTTTGGGATTAGGATTAGCATCGGGCTATGGCTAATACTATATTTAGTCAGGTTTAATATTGGAGGTTTGCGTTAATGTTGAATCGGGAATAATGTTTACGTTACTGTTGGGATTGTGTGTGTGTGTGTGTGTGTGTGTGTGTGAAGTTTGCTGACAGACTGGCGGTTCTCACGGGGAGTGGAGGAACAGACCAAAGCGTTTCTGGACGGCTTTAACGAAGTTGTTCCACTCGAATGGCTTCGCTACTTTGATGAGAAAGAGCTGGAGGTGGGTGGAGCTAACACAAGACCACGCCCATCTACACACAACGCTTCAATCGTTTATATAACACGACACATGCTAATCTGAGCTTTACATACACACTAAATCTGATAAGGCAGGATGTGTACCTGCGTGAGCCGAGAGATAATTGTGTGTGTGTGTGTGTGTGTGTGTGTGTGTGTGTGTAGCTGATGCTGTGTGGGATGCAGGAGATCGATCTGAGTGATTGGCAGAAAAACACCATCTATCGCCATTACACCAAGAACAGCAAACAGATCCACTGGTTCTGGCAGGTAACAGCGTGTGTGTGTGTGTGTGTGTGTGTGTGTGTGTGTGTGTGTGAATACAGTAGACCCTATCTGTCAATCAGAATGACTGACATGTATACAGATGTATACAATGATTTAGGTCAGAAAGCAGAAATGTTGCTGTGTCAGATGTTGAGGCTGTTTGGGGCTGTAACCATGACAACCCTGCCCCGTATCCGACTGTACTGGATGAGCAGTTAGCTTATGCTAATGAGTCGTGTGTTGCTGTAGGTGGTGAAGGAGATGGATAATGAGAAAAGGATTCGACTGCTGCAGTTTGTCACGGGAACGTGCCGGCTTCCCGTGGGAGGATTCACCGAGCTGATAGGTAAAGTTCATATGGAATAATAATAATAATAATAATAATAATAAGTATTATTTGAATGATAGTACATTATATAAACTGACCTGCTCTCTCAGTACAGCAGCATGCACTAACTCGCCTGTTAGCAGGCTAGATTTTATCAACACAAATAAACTCATTTGAGAAGTTTGAGTAAACCTTCAGAGATCTTCACTGTGACCGGGGCGTGGTCCTGTCTGCTTTTCCTCAGGGAGTAACGGACCACAGAAGTTCTGCATCGACAAAGTGGGCAAGGAAACATGGCTGCCGAGAAGCCACACCTGGTGAGAGACACGCCCGGTCTTCCACGCTGATTTAAACCTCTCGACATCGTTTATTTGCAGCACCGCACCACCATACATCACCAGCGGTACTCCCCGCTCGAGTGGAGACGGACGTGTACGCTGCGCGCAGAGACGGCAGACAGCCGTGTTCACCTCAGTGTTCTATTTTCTTATTAAGTTGTTCGGACTGTAGTTCATAAATCCAACCGTGCAGGGCAGTGGCGTGCGTGTATGTACGGGGTTAGTAATGAATAATTAATAGCCGATTCATGACGCTACGTTCCACTGTTTAACTAGAAGTGATGCGGGATACCTTTACAGTAACTAGACAAAAACCGACGATGTCGTCCCGGCGTGGTTTCCGTTTCAGTCCAGAGAAAAATGAAAGCCCGTGCTCTGTAAGAAATACGTGATGCGTAAACGTGTCTTTGCGTGCTCCTTTAATGTGAGGTCAACTCACTGGGTGGTTTTTTAAAAAAAAGAAATGGGAAATCTTATAAGACGATTACTTCTCGTCCTCCTGCAGCTTCAACCGTCTGGACCTGCCGCCGTACAAGAACCTGGAACAGCTGCGTGAGAAACTCCTGTTCGCCATCGAAGAGACCGAGGGCTTCGGCCAGGAGTGAGCGAGAGTGAGAGAGAGAGAGAGAGAAAGAGAGAGTGTGAGAGAGAGAGAGAGTGAGAGTGAGAGTGGACACTGACTCTACACTCCTCTCGTGCACTGTCTGAGGACGGGGACACAAAAGCCTGAGCAAGACAAATCCACTGATTTACACCATCAGCGCAAGATATCAGCACTCTGACATTCATTTACACTCATTATAAAAATAACAACAACAACAATAATAATAATAATAATAATAATAATAATAATAAAATTATATTTATGTAGCACTTTTTTTTTTCTTTTTTTTTTTTTTAAAAGACCAAACTTTACAGAATGATTACAAACCTCTTAGTGAGCAAATCACAATATAAAAGCCTAACGAAATGCATGTGGTAGAAAAGAAACCGTTACCACGGCAACACTTCCTGGAGTAAATACATGTTCAAAAATATTAGGCTTCGTCCCTTTACGCCTCCCGTAGATGGCGCCACAGCTCCTCCGTTTAATTCTGGAGGCTCGGAATCACAGCCTGGTCGATATAAACACGATTACAGATGATTATAACTCACGGACGATCAGAGAATAGCGGCCCAGCTGGAGCGAACACATCACATCTGCACATCTGCAGCACGGGAGAGAAAACGAGGAACGTTCACACAGACGAGAGCCGAGGGGGAAGGAAATAGTTTGTACATAAGTGTATCTCACACACACACACACACACACACACACACACACACACACACACAGAGATAGAGCAGGAGTATGTGATGACCTGGTGTAACCATGGCAACCAGCAGTGAACTTGAGTTCAAGGAGGATGTGTACGCAGGTGGAGTGGGTTAAATGTGTTTGAGCAACAGAGAGAGAGAGAAAGTGAGTGTGTGCGTGAAGGAGAGAGAGAAGGTGTGTGTGCGTGTGTGTGTGAGAGAGAGAGAGCGCGAGAGAGAGTGTGTGTGTGAGAGAGAGTGTGACTGCGAGAGAGAGTGTGTGTGTGTGTGTGTGAGAGAGAGAGAGAGAGAGAGAGAGAAGTTGTATGTGTGAAAGAGAGTGTGTGTGTGTGTGAGTGTGTGAGAGAGAGAGAGAGAGCTGTAAAAGAAATGGATCCAAAGTGATTTTATTCCTCAGTTTTGTTTTAGATTTGTGTTAATTGTGAGACGGTGTGTGTTACTGTACAGAGTGTGTGAGTGAATGAGGAGAGGGGCAGGGGGTGTGAGTGAATGAGGAGAGGGGCAGGGGGTGTGAGTGAATGAGGAGAGGGGCAGGGGGTGTGAGTGAATGAGGAGAGGGGCAGGGGGTGTGAGTGAATGAGGAGAGGGGCAGGGGGTGTGAGTGAATGAGGAGAGGGGCAGGGGGTGTGAGTGAATGAGGAGAGGGGCAGGGGGTGTGAGTGAATGAGGAGAGGGGCAGGGGGTGTGAGTGAATGAGGAGAGGGGCAGGGGGTGTGAGTGAATGAGGAGAGGGGCAGGGGGTGTGAGTGAATGAGGAGAGGGGCAGGGGGTGTGAGTGAATGAGGAGAGGGGCAGGGGGTGTGAGTGAATGAGGAGAGGGGCAGGGGGTGTGAGTGAATGAGGAGAGGGGCAGGGGGTGTGAGTAAAAGTGATTGATGTACAAAATTTCCATAATTAAATACACTATGTACAGAACCCTTGTGTGTCTTTTTGTGAGAATAATTATAGCTATGATAATGATGTTTAATCCCACAAGTGTTACACACAGTTCTGTTGAAGTGTTGGATAAAATCTCAGTGTGTGTGTGTGTGTGTGTGTTTGTGTGTATGTGCATACACACTGAGGACGTGTAAGTGTGTGTGTTGAGCAAACACTAGCTCTCAGTGTGTTTGCACACCAGTGTGTGTCAGCTGTCAGGAGTGTCTGGGGTGGGACGTGTACTTCAACAAACAAACGACTTCACCCAACTTTTCCTAAACACACACCGCTCCACCTGCTACACAGACCAAAAAGAAAAAGTAGCACAGCTGACTGAGCAGACCACGACGTACGCCATCTTTAAGATCTTTATTTCTGCATAAATCCCTCCTGATACATCACCACGTTTAACACGAGTCCTAAAAGTAGATAAAGAACCCAATTAAAGAAATCAGACACAAATATTACACTGTCATTTATTTATTGAGGAAGATGATCTGATATTTCAGATCTGTGAGGGTAAAAGTATGTGCACCTCTAGGATTATCAGTTAATGTGAAGGTGAGATTAGAGTCCGGTGTTTTCAGTCAGTGGGATGATGATGATCAGGTGTGAGTGAGTGAGTGACGTCCTGTTTTATTTAAAGAACAGGGTTCTACCAGAGTCTGATCTTCACTACACGTGTTTGTGGAAGTGCATCATGACGCAAACAAAGGAGATTTCTGAGGACCTCAGAAAAGAGTTGTTGAAGCTCCTCAGGCTGGAAAAGTTCACAAAACCATCTCTGAATTTAAAGTCACCGCTCTCCAAAAAGAACATCGCTGCTCTTCTGCAGTCTGATAAAGATCACGTGGACGAGACAGAAGTCTAATGGAAAAATGTTTTGTGGACGGAGGAGACCAAAATAGAACGTTTTGGTTTAAATGAGAAGCGTTATGTTTGGAGAAATGAAAACACTGCATTCCAGCAGAAGAACCTTATAACATCTGTGAATCATGGTGGTGGTAGCGTCGGGGTTCTGGACCAGGACGACTCGCCATCACCGATGGAACAATGAATTGTGAATGATACCAGCGGACTCTAAAGGAAGATATCAGGACATCTGTCCATGAACTGAATCTGAAGAGAAAGCGAGTCATGCAGCAAGACAACGACCCTAAACACACGAGTCGTTCTACTGAAGAACGCTTAAAGAAGAATAAAGGTAATGTTTTGGAACGTCCAAGTCAAAGTCCTGACCTTAATCCAGTAGAGATGTTGTGGAAGAACCTGAAGCGAGCAGTTCATGTGAGGAAACACACCAACACCCCAGAGCTGAAGCTGTTCTGTACTTGGGAACGGGATAAAACTCCTCCGAGCCAAAGTGCAAGAAAAAGTATGTGAATCTTTTGGAATTTCATGGTTTTCTGCATAAATTTGTCATAAAATGTGATCTGATCTTCATCCAAGTCAGGGGCATTGACAGGGGCATATCAGACAATTCTTCAGGATAATGTGAGAATATCTGTGCATCAGCTGAAACCGTGTAGAAGTTGGGTGATGCAGCGGGACAACGACCCAAAACACCGGAGCGAGTCCACAACAGAACGGCTTCAGAAAAACAAAATCGAGCTTCTGGAGGGGCGGAGTCAGAGCCCAGACCTCAACCCAATAGAGATGCTATGGAATGACTTGAAGAGAGTCGTACACATGAGACGTCCGAAGAATATCACCGAGCTAAAGCAGTTCTGCAGGAAGAACGGGATTAAACTCCTCCTGAACGACGTGCAGGTCTGATCCAGCGCTACAGGAAGCGCCTGGTTGAGGTGATTGCTGCCAAGCGGGGGGGTCAATTCTAATGATTAATTCTAATTATTATTATTATTATTATTATTATTATTATTATTAATTCTAATTATTAATTCTAATTATTAATTCTAAGGGTTCACTTCCTTTTTCCACCACCATTTTGAATGTTGAATGAGCATGTTCAATAAAGACATGAGGGATCAGAATTTCGTGTTGTTATTTCACACACATTATATTTGTCAATACCCCTGACTTGGATGAAGATCAGATCACATTTGATGACCAATTTATGCAGAAAACCATGAAATTCCAAAAGGTTCACATACTTTTCCTTGCCACTGTGTCTATAAGAATAGAGAGTAAGAGTGTGATGTGGCAGTGCAGGGGTGTGTAAACATTGTAGATACAAGCAGCAGACCTGAGTGGAATTAAAGTGAAAGTGCAGTGCAAACACTGTCAAGAGTGTGAAAACAGAAAAATGATCAATGAATGGAAGTAAAGTGGCGGTGTATAGACATCTGGATAGGAATAATGGATGGTGGTAGTTCAACTAACATCCAGTGAGTTTATCCTAAGACTGGCTCAGTGTAAATAGTGTCCGAGGACCGTGATGAGCTGCTGGACGGTGTGATCCCTGTTGGTAGCGATGACCTTTCTACAGACGAGCCGAATGAGTCTTCCACTACAGGAGCTCCTCTGTTTAACCCCTGTGTTATGGAGGTGATGCTGTGTATTGTCCAGAATGTCTGTGAGTTTGTCGACTGTCCAGAGAGCAGCCCAAGATCAAGCCAGCCTTCTTGATCAGCTTGTTGAGGTTTTTTTTGCCTCCCCAGCTTTAATGCTGTAGAGAAGCCCGCACTGGCTACCACACACTGCTAGAAGATCTCTAACATCTTGCTGCAAGCGTTAAATGACCTGAGTTTCCTCAGAAAGTCGAGTCTGCTCGTCCCTTTCCCATACGCTGCCTCTGAGCTGACCTTTAATGCTGATCTGGTGTAATGAGTGTTGTATATATATATCTGTACTTCATCAGTTAGAACTCGACATGAGCTCTCCTGATACACTCGGTCAATAAAAACCTGTTTAACACCTGAAAAGTCAAACAAAACTAACTCAAGCATTCCATACATTTGTTTAAAATGTGTCATGTAAATGTAAAGGACGTGTTCTACACCGCTTTCCGGATCGTGAATCGGCAAACGTTTCGGAAACAAACATTTCCAACACTAGAGTTCATTGTAAAAATGTAACCTGTCCATAGTTAACTCTGTTATAAAATAAAATAAATCTAAAAGAAACGTGTCATGATTAGCAACGGAGAAAACGAATAACACAAAGAAATGTAAACATGACATCTTTTTACATCAAATTTGGGGATCGCTTCTAAGGCTTCTATGGTTGATTGTTCGAATGTATTCTGTCTTGATTTGTTATTCCTATTTATATTTGTACTCTTTTTAATCAGACAAACACAATTAAGAAAAGCTACAGAGGCAGAGAGGAGGGTTCCCTTTTAGCTTGTAATTTTCCATACTGTAAATAATAATAATAATAATTACATAAATAAATATATATAAATAAATATTAATAATAACAATAATAGTAGTGTGTGTGTCTGTTCAACCTATGCCTTAAACAGAACTACTAACATAGACATTTTGATATTTTATATATAATTTTTTTTTTCAGAATATAAGGCTGTCACGTGGTTCCCCTCCACAGGCCTGAATGTGGTTTTATGGTTTGATTCTCTTTACTCAACTGCAGAACAAAACCAGACTAACACACTCCAAAGCACTGAATTTCGAAAACAAATATATTTAGATTTAAGATAAACATGTCAATCAAACAAGGGGGCGGGGCTAAACACAAAATAAACACTCAAGCTATTGACACAAAGCCGCTTAGTAAACCGGTCCAGAACACTTGTGAGGGGAGAAGAACGTTTTTGTCAGGATTTTTGTACGGGAAGAAAAGATAAAAGAGGGTGAGAGAGAGAAAAAGAGAGAGAGAATATGTAAGAGACTCTTAAATTGAAATTGACGTACCGGAAATGTATAAAATATTTATTAAAACTCTATCTTTTTTACTTTTATGAAAACAGATTTAAAACAGTAAAAAAAAATTGATTTAACTAGCAACAGAAGATAAAATAGTAACTAACGGCTCGACGGTGCCTTCTATATCCTATTGGGACTCAGACCGGAAGTTCGGTGACTTCACATCCGGTGTGCACAGCACGCGCTTGAGTTTTGAATGCTGTGAGTGCCGTTAGTTCATTCTAGAACACGGTCCGCAGGGCGCGAGCTCAGAACGCAACTCTCTCTCTCCCTCTGTCTCCGCGGGTGAGATGTGGGACCCGGATGAAGTGGCCCGGATGTGTTATGAGCGCTACACGGCGCTACCGCGGAGAGGGAAACCGGAAGAAGGTCGTGAGTGGACGCAGCTCGCGGCGGTGATTCAGGTCACGCGCTGCCCTGTAACACACACCGGTGGGTGCACGCGCGGTTTCCTCAGCGTTCACCTTCAACGTTAAACGAATACAGTAGAAACTAGAGCATGTTCCTGGGGACATGTCACACAAACAACAACAAATTATGAAAACATATAAATCAAGATAAACAGCTTCCGAGTTTGATTTCTCAACATTTAAGCGTAAACTCTGAGAACGGAAAGTTCCAGCGTTCCCTCTGACTGTTACACGGCCCTGACACTGGAGACTCCTTCCTTACACGCTACATAAACATCTCCTCACTTTAAGAAAACTTCATCATATCGATTATTTTTTATCTGTGTATGCTGAGCTTCTGTACGAGTGAGTGAGCTGTTGCTATAGAAACGATAACAACACATGCTCTGATAAATTGCGATATTGCTCAGGTTGTCTGTTATTTACTACAGAGCATGTTGCTGATCTCAAGATAAAAATGGGTCACATTGTAGTGTGTTTATGGCTTAGGACACACTCACACACACTCACACACACTCACACACACACGGTTTATGATGCCATCATGTTTTCGCTCTTCAGTGCTGAAGGAGGTGGTGGCCCTGGGGACGGGAACCAAGTGCATCGGACACAGTGCCATGAGCCCTAAAGGTGAACAACACACACACACACACACACACACACACACACACACACACACACACACACACACACACACACACACACACATTCTAAAGACCGCAAAGGCAAAAAAATACGCACACACACTCTCTGAATGAATATGTAAATAAACATTGAGTATGTTGATGTTCTGGTTCATGGAGCACTAACGATGTGTGTGTAATAATAATTAACAGTATGTTTACATATTAGCACATATTAGCACAGGGTGTGTCATCTTTGATGCAGGGGACATCCTGAACGACAGCCATGCCGAGGTGATCGCCCGGCGGAGCTGCGTACGGTGCGTACTACTTCGTGTGATTGTGAAGGAGTGCGTGCATTACCCATAATGCATCAAGGCTCCAGACGAACACCATCCTGTCACCTGGGGATGATGTCAGATCTGTTTTGGGATGCTTTCGGGACGATAACGTTTTGTAGGTTTACACTTAACACCTGTAAATCATATAAAGTAACAGATGACCGAATGTGAGGTTGCAGTTCGTTGACGATGCTGATGTGGCCTGGGGGTGGAATCCGAGTTTAACACTGTCTTTTGAGTGTTTGGAAAAATACATTTTCATATAATACACTATCCTTATTATTATTCTACACTGAGGATAATCCACAAGCAGCTGATCGGCGATGCTGTTATAGCAGAACAAGAAATTATATAAACTGAGAAATAAATCTTCTAATAGTGTGTAATCAAAAGAAATGGAGTATTTGGGACGGGAAGATTTCAGTCCCGGTTCTGGGACAGTTCTTGGAGCCCTGATGCACTGTGTGTGTGTGTGTGTGTGTGTGTGTGTGTGTGTGTGTGTGTGTGTGTGTGTGTGTGTGTGTCAGTCACAGTAACCTCGTGTCCTTTTCCACTGTTCTTCTGGCTGTAACCTTTAGAATTAATTCTAATGAAAACACTAAGACACGCCCACTTCTCCTTGACTTGCATAATTTATTTCCGTTTCATTGCACATGTTTGTGTGTAATGGTGTGTGTGTGTGTTTGCAGTGAGGTGGATGATGCTTGTGATGTTCTCTGTGGGTGTGTGTGTGTGTAGGTACCTGATGGAGCAGCTGTGTCTGGCGATAAGAGATGGTCAGAGCTCCGTGTTCTGTCACACTGATCAGACGGGGAAGTGGAGGATTCGCCCTGACGTCTCCTTTCTGTTCTTCTGCAGTCACACGCCATGTAAACACACACACACATCACATACACATTTTTTGTGCTTTTAGCTCGCAGCGTTTCCATGGTTACCGTTATAATGTGCATGCTCTTTTGAGGGCATAATTATTTTTTTTTGTTTCCCTCACACCACTTTCCAGGTGGAGACGCCTCCATCATCCCCATGAGGGACAGCCAGGCTCAGCCGTGCCCACTGGTCCCACGAGCCAATCAGGAGTCAGAGCAGGGAGACAGGAAGCGGAGCGCCGAGAGTGAGACGGGTGGAGTGAAGAAGCGTGTCAGAGTGGACAGACAGCAGGACGTGGGTGATGATCCCTGCAGTATTGAGGGCGTAGGGGATGACGGAGCGGGTGTAGATTTGGGAAGCGAGGGCGCAGAGGTGAGCTCGGGTGAGCAGGCACGTGACGTGCACCGCACCGGGGCGAAGTGTGTTCCCGGGGCGCCGAGTGACCCGCGGGGTCCGGGGCTGGACTTTCACACGGTGGGCGCTCTGCGGGTGAAACCGGGTCGCGGAGAACCCACGCTCTCTCTCTCCTGCAGCGACAAACTGAGCCGCTGGTGCACGCTCGGCTTCCAGGGGGCGCTGCTGAGCCACTTCCTGCAGGAGGGCGTGTACTTCAGTGCTGTGGTGGTGGGGAAGTGTCCTTACAGCCCACACGCCCTTCACCGGACCATCAGCAGGTCACTACTCACCTTCCTCATGGTCATTACACGTCATTACACACCTCCCTATATTTTATTGCGCATTATAACACACCTCCCTTACTTTACTACACACTTATTGTACGTTATTGCGCATTATAACACACCTGTTATATTGTTACACATTATATTATTGCCCATATTTTCACTTTAAGTTCAAAAATGACTTACACCTGCTTTAATGGAGTAAATCCCTTTAATCATATATTTTGTTTGTGTTTTTCTGTGTGATCTCTCTCTCTCTCTCTCTCTCTCTCTCTCCCCCCAGATGTGCGAGTGTGACAGGTCTGCCAGCTGGATTCTCTCCACACACTCCTGACCTCCTGCAGTCCAGTGTGGAGTTCATACACGGTCGCACACACACACTGCAATCCCATGATGCCTCACAGCAGGGCCGTGTGGTGCCGTGTGGAGCCGGTGAGGGCAGTGTGTGAATCACACACACACACACACACACACATATTACAGCTGTGTGAGGACTGACCCGCTGTGCGTGTGCACGTGTGTGTGTGTGTGTTTCAGCCATAAGCTGGTGTAGCGTCTCCTCTCAGCCTCTGGACGTTACTGCTAACGGCTACAAACAGGGCGTGACGAAGAAATCTCTGGGAACACCACAGGCTCGGTGAGCACCTGATTATGTAAATATATTTCCCCTGTGCTCATTTGCATATTTCCTCATTTGCATATGTCTCCTCCTCTCTTCTTAAACAGATCATTAATCAGTAAGGTGGAGCTTTTTCACTCCTTCCTTAAGCTGCTGGAGTTAACAGACGACTCGGAGCTTCCTGACTCTCTCAGGTGAGGACCTCCAGGCCCCGCCCCTCATATACACATCACTTCCTGTCAGTGCGACACAGTGTGACAGTTTTGTGGAAGTTTTTTGGCGCCTCCTCCTTTAGCCAATCAGATGCTTACAGCACTGACTGAAGGATATGATTCAAACATGAGATGAATCGGTTAATATTATTTTGCCCTTTCCATGTGTGCCAACATGAACCAGATGGTTTTGTTTCTTTCACACACACACACACACACACACACACACAGGAAATGAAAAAGAGAGACAGAACTAAACCCAAAGACCAGTCCCTTCCTGTTTATCTCTAATATGCGCCACATCTGTGTGTGTGTGTGTGTTACAGGGGAAAAGATCTGAGCTCATATTGGGACTATAAAGTAGCGGCGGATGAATACCAGCAGGCGTGGACCGCACTGCGCACGCAAGTGTTCACTCTGTGGCCTCAGAGCCCTCGACACTTACTGCACTTCACCTGACACACACACCTTTTGAAGAACCAGTGATGTAGGAGGCGTGGAGGTCACCATGACACACACACCTTTTGAAGAACCAGTGATGTAGGAGGCGTGGATGTCACCATGACAACAGCTCACCATTAAAACAACATTTTGGAACTGTTTAAAAAAAAAAAAAAGAAAACGGAGGGGTTTAAGTATTAAAATGAGTATTATATTATGTGTTTGGGACACGCCCACATCTTACGATGTCATAGTTCTGTTTTAAACTCCGGAAATGAGTAATGAGGCTTATAACAACAAAAGATATCTCCGGTTTCCTGATCAGCTTGTGCAGGTGTATGTGTCGGTGTCAGTTGATGAGGTCAGAGGTCACGACCCCTGTTCCTCCCAAGCGGACAGTGTGGTGTTCAATGAGCTGCAGGAGACAAAAAAAATAGCCGTTCCTGTGTGTTTATTGGTTCGGTCTTCCAGCTACCTTACCGTTTACATCACGCTCTTAAATACAGATATATATATTTATACAGGGTTCAATAAAATTAAACGTCTAAAAGTGATTAATAGTCATTCATTAATTAATTATTAATAATGTAGATAGTCATGGCAGCACCTCTGATTTCATCATCATCACCACCTCACTCACACAGATACACTAACGCTAACACTACAACAGCAGCAGCGACGCAACACACGCACACACACACACACACACAGTTTATTCATTATTAATCATCACACACACACACTCGTCCAGAAGAAAACAGAAGTGGGCGGGGCTTTAATATCCAAATGTGTTCTCTCCACTGTAGGCCACGTACAGGAATCCATCCTCGTCCTTCTCCTTCTCGTACAGCTGTCCCATAGTCAGACTACACACACACACACACACACACACACACACACACACACACACACACACAGAGAGAGATTACTTTTACAGTGATGTGTGTATCACAGTGTGTATATCGGGGAAACTACTAATTTCCATTAAAATTCACATTAAAACTCGCTTTTAATTGGAGTTTAAATTTAAATGCAGTTTTTAGTTTCATTTTAATGCGCGTCGTCCCGCGTGCTCATGAACCCCGTATTATAGTGACGGTAACGGATCTGTACTCAGAACGGCTAAAAGGGAACTCGGTTGAGGGGACGTGGACGTATCAGAGACGTGAGACACACACCTGGACTGTGGGACGGTTTTATCCACGAACAGGAAGATGGCTTTCTCGGAGGGCAGCTGGATGCGTTTCCTGATGATCCACATGAACTGAGCCACGGTGATGTCCGACGGCACCAAGTACTTACGCTTATCAATGTCCACTATCTGAGAACCTGACACCTTCTCCACGATCACCTACATACACACACACACACACACACACACACACAAAACAATACCGTCACTACATTCAGTTCAATAGGACGGAAGACGGAATAATGCGTTGCCATGGTTACACTAAGCCGGCTAACAGGACGCCATGTGACGGGTTCAGAGTAGAGGCAGAGTTTACGATAACTGGGTTGGGCTGCCGAGAACCGATTAATCATCGTATAGTTTTTCAAACTGATACTGAATGAAAACAACACTTCAAGTAAAATATTGCAGAACTTTATTACAAAAATAAAAAAACTACTGAGTGTACCATGGAATCGTACTGTACAGGTTTTTTTTTTTTTTTAATGAAATAAGTCTATTAAAGTAAATAAAAGATATACATCCAAACTGAACCAAAAAGTAACCTTCTAAGTAACAAATAAAAATACAGACAGGTGAAATAAAAAAAAACCAACAAAAAAAACACTTCAAATAACACAAAATTGGTCAGCGACAGTTCTGATTTCGCCTCTAGAGGCCGCTCTTGTACGTTAGAATGGCAATATGGTGCACTTCTGAGTGAACGCTTGTAGCAGCGTCAACGTAAACTGGACAGGTCTGGAGGAGATTTTTAACTTGCTGTCGAGATAAAATCGCACCAGACTTGTTACCTAAAGGAAAACAGCTTTATAAATCTTATAATTGTAAAACTATTCGCTGAGATGAGCGGAAGGAGCGAGAGCTTCGGCTTCGGCTTCGGCTCTGTCCTGAACGGCTGCAGTGAGGTTCTGGGTGAAGTGCACTTCTCTCGGTGCGGTGATAAAAACAGAGCTGGGTTTTTGTTTTTTCCCCTCTGTGTCCTCTCTGTGAAGACTCATTCAGGTGTCGTGTTACAGCAGGAGGATGTGAGGGGCGTCTTTATTTTTCTGCACAGTCCTCTTCCAGCATCACGTCCTGCTTTAGTCCGATTAGTCAGCTAAAACCTGATATTTAACTCTCCTCAGGAAACAATGGTGAGTCTCCACATGACATTCCTGCTGTGTGACGAATTCCTGCTGTGGGACGGGTTTTTAAATGTGTCCGTGATGCGTGATGTGCTTCCGACCGTGAACTGTTGGGATTCCAGGTGTGTTCTTGTAAATGTAACAGCGCAGTACACTCGAGACCGGTTCCACCTGCACCCCCTAAGCAGGTTCTGCTCACTAGCACCCGATCTTCGACACCTGAATCTTCATTTAAATGAAGAAAATTACTACAACGTGTCACTTTTATGCGTCATTCCTAGAGTGCATCACCTTCATTAATAGGCGCTGTTTCAAACGTGTGCTTATCCAAATATGTCAAAAAAGCCAGCAATTTTCATGGGGTGTACTTACTTTTTCACAACGTGAATATGTAGTCATGTCGCCGGAAATGGAGTAATCAATGTCCAAACGTGTAGTGAGTGAAACAGCTACGTTCTGAAGCGCAGATCCGAGTCTTAACTGCTGCGAGACGGATCCGTTTTAATTAATTAATTAATTAATTTTACATGGGGACAGGACTGTAAATCAGCATTTACAGCCTCTGAAGAAATTATTATTATTATTATTATTATTATTATTATATATTTATTATCCTGACCGTACTGGCATCCGGAACAATGAGGAAGTAAAAACACTGAACACAGTCAGAGGTTTAACTTCAGCACCCTGACTTCCCCGAGAGACAGAGTCAGTGTTGGTTTGTTTTCGTTTCCGTAATAAACACACGATGGGAAAAGCTCAGCCCTCGATCGGCACGCACACCCACGCTTCCATCCCAAAAATGAGCGTGCTGGACCAGAACTGCGTCATCGCTAACGTCAGGGAATTCAACAGCAACTCAGACTGGTCACCTGACTGCGTTTTATAAAAGACGGACACAATGCGGACGATTACGGCCCGAGAAGAAAAGATATCTCGGACCAGAATAGAAGCCCGGTTCCATTCTTAAACACCGCGTTCAGCTGACTAATCCTCGGGACAGACTGTTTCACTCTTTCCGACTTTTCCGTAACGTGACACCATGGGAATTTCCCCCGTCCGATCACCTCCGTGAGCGTGTGAGGGATCGACCGTTTCTGGCGTAACTGAGAACGAGAACCAGGCTTGTTTCGCAGAACGCTAGTCGTAGCAACAAACAGAAAAAAAGAAAAAAAAAACTAAGGCATGTCGTTCTAAAGAAAATGTTGGAACCGTTTCGACAAACTGCTGCGGTGTAAGAGGAATAAAACACTCCACTCCACTCCATCACACGGTCGCTTTAAATCACCAAATTATTTATTACTTTTCAATCTAGTTTTAGTTCTGATAAAATACATCAGTTAAAAAAAACTTTTCTCTTCTTTAAAGTAAACAGATGGATTCGAATTCTAACCGCCACTGATGATGTCACAAATCTGACCAATCAGCAGCTCTGATTAAACCCCCCTTTCTCTCTCTCTCTTTCTCTCCATGTCACTTCAGTTTATTCACTTCTATTCCCCCCATCGTGATTATTCTTCTTCACATCTCACACCTTCCTCATGTTTATTAGCTGGATTACAGAGGTGCGCCGACAGGATGTGACAAATTTTATGATGTTTGATCTGAAATTCCTGGTCATGTGGGCCGTCTTTCCTGCATTTCACCTGCAAATCTTTAACCAGGTGTGAGGTTAAATATTTCTTTTATGAATGTGAGTGTTACGCGCCACGGCACAGCGTTCAGGTCTCGCTCATCTAACACGGAGGTGATCATCTCTCTGTAGATGTAATCCCCTTTAACACATGCAGCTTTACTCATAAATATCCAAGGTCAAGGATATTGGAAAAAACAAGCAAACTGGACAGTTTATTAGGAACACCACACTAACACTGGGTAGGGTCTTCCGCTTTGCTCTCCAAACAGCCTCAGTTCTTCATGGCATGGATTCCACAAGCTGTCGGAAACATTCCTTTGAGATTCTGCTCCATGTCGACATGACGACATGCATCACGCATCCCAAAAGAGATGATTGATTGGTCCCAAAGCGTCTCAAGAAAACATTCCCCACATCAGTACACCACCTCCACCAGCCTGGACTGGTGACACGAGGCCGGTTGGGTCCATGGATTCATGCTCTTGGTGCCAAATTCTGACCCGACCATCTGGAGAGATCGAGATTCATTACTCGTGTTTATTTTCCTGAGCGTGCTGCTGTTTTATAATTCTGGCTGATGAAATTCTTCCTGATTTTTGGCCTGATTCTTCTTGGAAAAGAATTCATTTGTCGGTTGTGAGTTGAGATCGGAATAGAGACTCGTCATATTCACGTGTGTGTTTGTGTGTGTGTGTGTGTGTTACTCACAGGAACCCTGTCGGGGTATTTGTTTCGGATCTTGGCCGATTCCACACACCGGTGCTCTGTGGAGGAAGAACATCGGAACGATCAGAGACAATACAAAGCGTTTTACACCACAGCGCTGCTGAGTTCTGGATCCTGATTGGTCAGAAGGTGATGATTAGTTTTCTATAAGAGCAGCTCTGACAGTAGCGCAGATTTATATTAATGCACTCGTTCTACCTAATTATAGTACGTCATCGTTTCTATAGCAACAGCTCGTTCACATGGACGTGTACAGCGGACGCTCCACTGATAGTAAACAGATTTGTTGACAGGGTGACGTTTTCTTGGTGTAAGGAAACTTTTACGTATCATTTCTTGGAAGGAGTCTCCAGCGTCAGAGGAGTTTGCAATGTGACTGTTTAATGTGACTGGGTTCAAAATTATGAATCTTAAAAAAAGGATAAAAATCTGTAAATTGCTGTGGTGCAAGAGGAATAAAACACTTGCAGACATGACATTATAAAAACCATTAAGTATGTTTCATCACATCATGCCATCCTTGAGTATTTTCCTCTATTAGCACACGCCATCCTGTTTTGTTTTGCTGAGTCATTACTTTAGTTTTTCTAAACGGAGAAGTGCTGCATACGATCAGGACTGAAGACGGGTACGCTGAAACGCTGCATTATTAAACTCCACACTCTCACAGCGCACTATACACTTTACAGCTGATCAATAGCTCCTGCTGTGTAGATGGAGACGCGGGATCAGAGCCAGGAGCGGCCCGGGTGGGTGTCCGGGTGGGCGTCCGGGTGGGCGACATCAACGTCGACGATAAACACTGCAGTGTATTTGAGATGAGGACATGTCGGAGCACAGGAAGCGCTCTTTAATGTTTTTTTTTGTTTGTTTGTTTTTAAAATCACAAATTCATGATCAGATTTGGGATAAATTCAGTTTATACATCAAATCTCATACCGCTGTTTATTTTTCTAATCTAGTGTTAATGCGTGTGCTGGAAAATAATCATTTAAATGTTTTTTATATTATGGTTGTTATTATTATGAATCAGGGAAATGAAGAATGATGATATAAATAAGTAAAATAAAAGTTGATTAGTAATAAATAATTATTTATTAATTGTTTATATATTATTTACATTTTTTTAAATATATGCACCATCTATTATTATTATTATTATTATTATTACACACAGAGAGAGAGAGAGAGAGAGAGAGAGAGAGAAAGAGAGAGAGTATAAACAATAACATTAACCCAAACACCCCCCCACACACACACACCACACACACACACACACACACACACCACACACACACACAATCCCCCGAACACACACGAACTCCTGACATTTCAATAATAAAAGGAATATAAATCTGATTAATGATGTTTCTGAGGTTAAATGTAAACGCAGCTCTGGTTATTTTCGCTTTCACTCTGGTTATTTCGATATAAACACTGTACATTCAACACATTACCGAGGGAATGATCTTCTTTAAACATCCATTTCATGTTTGCAGCTTCCACCACGCCTCCACAGCGTAATGCCGAGACTATACACGGAGAACAGAAGAGATTTAAAGTCAAGCAGGTGTAAATAAAAAGACGATTTCTCTGGAAACAACAACAATGTCGAAACCGAAACGTCACTAATGTTGTTAGCTTGGCTAGGCTAGAATTCAGAACTGCGCATGCGCGCCCGGAACAGCCCAGAGGGGATGACGTCATGCAGACTACTCCATTTTCTCGTGTGTTTGGGGAGACAGAGAGATGACCTGAGAGAGATTTTAACGTTCTTAAGTTCAGATTTGTACACCATGAGACACAACAAACAACAACACATTTCTGTGGGAAATGTATAATATATAAATGTATTTCATACACTCCGGAAAAATCACACTTTCTCCAGAGAAATTGTAAAAGTCTTCATGACAAAGCTAACGAGTGTCGGTGCAAAATTCTTACCTTACATCTTTAGATATATACCTGTCATTCCCTTTATATAAACTTTGTTAAAATAAAGACTTGTTTTGTGTTTTTGTAACCGCTTGTTCAGTGATGTATTATATAATATATTTTTCTATATATTTTTTTTTCTGGTTTAAGCTTAGCAGCTAGCCGTCTCGAATCTGTGGTGAACATTTCTCTGCTAATAATATTTTACACCCCTGTTTTTATTTGTGTTTAATTTTAAAATGGAAATAGAAATTTAAAAAAATATATAGAATTAGAGGATCTGACTAGAATTAAAGTCTTCTTCGTCATTACTGATCTCGGTTTCCTGAACGTATTTGTCGTATTTGTTGTATTGTATTGATGTATTGTCGTATTTGTCGATGTTGGTGCACTCAGGGTTAGAACTCAGTCTTGCACTCCAGTATTTCAGGTTCATGTAAATATAAATGTAAATATAAATGTAAATGCCTGATCACAAGAACAGTAACACCTTCCTCAAATTCTTCATCTCTTTAACTTGTTTCAGTGTATATTAAATCTTCCCTTGCGATCACTAGAGAGCTCACTGAATTACACTGTTGTTACGTAGCTACACTCATAAGTTTGACTCTTAAGTTTGGTCAACTCTTTTGCACTCCCTTATTAAAAATCTGCATTGCATCCGCCTTTGCCTCTGTTACGTGACAGAAAGCTAAACCAACAAAGGACACTTTTCGTTTGCACTTCAATAAAATTTTGCACTTGCATCCACCATCTTCTACAAACCCTGACACGGCCTTATTTTTACCACACTGAAGTTGATTGTTTTTCTGTAACAGCAGGCCCCCAAATTTCCCTTATGCCAATTAAACTTTTTTTTTTTTTAAATTAAAGCCCGAGACATTGTTGTGGAAATCAGTACCCTGTTCTCACTTACGTTATAGCAGCTATAAACAATCGTTCGCCCGCCAGCGTCCGTCTTTTCTCTCTCTCTCAAAATTTAATAAGAAAATAAAAGCTCAGCTTGTTACGTCATGTTACCGAAAAACCGAAAAGAAGCATAAACTCCTCTGTTCTGAAGAAACTTTTTACATCTGTTACAAAGCGCTGACACTGGAGACTCCTTCCAATAAACGTTAAATAGACATCGCTTTATTTTACTTTAAGAAAACTTCAGAATATCATCAATTATTTTATATAAATAGAATGATGTGAATTAGTTATATGATTAAAGTGTAAATTAATGTTAAATTAATATTATGTTAAATCATGTAATCTTTTTTTTTTTAAATGTAATTGTTCGTTTTATATCTATATCTATCTATCCATACATTTTCGATAGATTATTATTATTACATATACAGTGTGTAATAACGCATGTTTTAATAAATATTAAATAATCATAATATTTAAATGCAGTTATAAAATGCTCCGTTTTTAGGAGCGGCTAATATTTCGGTATATCGTGCCGTGTTGTGGGCGGGGCTTGGGGTTGCTATGGTGGTGACGCGGTCATGGTAACGCCGCGACGCTTCGCAGCCCGGAAGTAACCCTAACTTGTGTGAGGCTAGTGTATTAGCGGGGCGAAATTAAGGTTTATAAAGACATATGCAGTTAACCAGATTTATAATTATACTTACAAGTACGATAGGATATAAAATATTCCCCCAACGTGAACGACTCATCTATCAAACACAGTCAGCTGAGAGGAGAAAGCTATAGCTGCATGTTAGCATGCATGCTAGTAAAGTTTAGCTGAAACACGGAGCTCGTGCTGTATCGGGGTTAATAATGGGATTTTATGAAGTGTATTCTCACCCGGTTTTAATCCGGTATAAAGCCAGTGTGTGTTCCCGGGCCAGTGTGTTTGTGCTGGTGGTGTATCTGCTCACATACATCCCTCCTCTACTCATCACCTATAGAAGCCAAGGTAAAGAACTAACACCTCCACGGAGTTGAACATCACAGCTCCAGCAGTGTAGAGGAAGAGCTCCGAGAGGGAAAGAGACTGACATGTGAGGAGGAAATATACAGAGATAAAGGGATATACACAGACATGTGGAGAGGGAAAGAGATGAAGTGTTACTCTGTATGGAAATATTTTTGATCTGTTTTTTTGATTTGTTCGGTTTTCAAAAAGGGTTTCAGATATTCAGAGCCTTTCGTGCAGTTTTTCCTGAATGTGTGTGTGTGTGTGTGTGTGTGTGTGTGTGTGTGTGTGTGTGTGTGTGTTCCAGGGTTCTGGCTGAAACAGAGCTCGTATGAAGAGCAGCCTGTGGTTCAGTTCCAGTATGAGATGTTGATGATGGGTGTGACGAGTGTTAGTGGAGATTATGTAGCGTGGAGCACCTTCTCCAACTTCAACACCCTGCTGGGGGACAAACTGCGCATTCCCACCGTGTCTGTGAGTCTGTCTGCCTGCCTGCCTGTCTATCTATCTGTCTGTCTATTTATATACCCTGTTGGTCTGTCCATCTGCCTGTCTGTCTATGTACATACCCTCTCTGTCTGTCTGTCTGTCTGTCTGTCTGTCTCTCTGTCTATTTATATTCCCTGTGTGTTGGTCCGTCTGCAGGTGCGAGAGAGCGACAGGAATGGTGATGGCAAAGCAGACCGTCTGTCTATGCAGCTGTCGATCCCTCTGAACAGCGCAGAGCAGATCTACAGCGTCCAACTACTGCTCACATTCTCCTACCAACTCCATGTATTACTACTACTACTATTACTACTACTACTACTACTAATAATAATAATAATAATTACTACTACTATTACTAATAATAATAATAATAATAATAATAATAATAATTACTACTACTACTACTACTAATAATAATAATTACTACTACTACTACTACTACTAATAATAATAATTACTACTACTACTACTACTAATAATAATAATAATTACTACTACTACTACTAATAATAATAATAATTACTACTACTACTACTACTACTAATAATAATAATTACTACTACTACTACTACTACTAATAATAATAATAATAATTACTGCTACTAATAATAATAACAATTACTACTACTACTACTAATAATAATAATTACTACTACTACTAATAATAATAGACAGTGAACATAAATAGGATGCTACAGACATTTCTTATTCAGATTCTGTATCTAGTCTCTCTGTCTCACTCTCACTCTCCCTTTTTTCTCTCTCCTCATGTCTCTCTCTCTCTCCCCCCCATGTCTCTCTCTCTCCCATGTCTCTCTCTCTCCCATGTCTTTCTCTCTCTCGCCCATGTCCGCCCCATGTCTCTCTCTCCCCCCATGTCTCTCTCTCTCCCATGTCTCCCTCTCCCATGTCTCTTTCTCTCCCATGTCTCTCTCCCCCATGTCTCTCTCTCCCCATGTCTCTCTCTCTCTCTCCCATGTCTCTCTCCCATGTCTTTCTCTCCCTCGCCCATGTCCCCCCCCCATGTCTCCACCCCCCATGTCTCTCTCTCCCCCCATGTCTCTCTCCCCCCATGTCTCTATCTCTCCCATGTCTCTCTCCCCCATGTCTCTCTCTCTCTCTATCTCCCTCCCCCATGTCTCTCTGCTGTAGCGGATGTCGGTGGTGGTGATGCAGTCGATGTTGTTGCTCCAGTCCTCGTCTCCTGTCCCCGTGTCTCAGCTCTTCATCAGTGGAGATCTGAAGCTGCAGCAGAAGGAGCCTCTCTCTCACCGCGGTGTACACACTGATTATAACGTGAGCGGGAATCGTTCAGCCCTGAGTGGACAGACACACACACATACACACACACACACACACACACACACACACACACGTCACATGTCCTTCTCATCTCAATGACTTGTCCTCACCTCAATAATGAATTGCAGTGAGTTTAAGAAATTCAGGGAAACGCTGTGGGTGATGCACACTTTCCTGGAACACTTACACATAATTTCAACATTTAGATGATCATTAACACTGAGTGTGTGTGTGTGTGAGAGTGTGAGTATGTGTGTGTGTGTGTGTGTGTGTGTGTGTGTGTGTGTGTGTGTGTGTGTGTGTGTGAGTGTGTTCATTGATTTCTCTTTCCTTTTAGTGCTAAGCTCCACCTGTTCCTTTGTTTCTTCATCAGGTGTCTGTGATCGACTCAGCGAGTCCTTTTGCAAACTCTTATGATCTGACCACCATCGTCAGGAACTACCAGGAGAGGAACTGTACGTGTGTGTGTGTGTGTGTGTGTATACAGTGGTTGAAGTATTGCAAAAGCATTTTAATCATGTGCTTTCTCTCTCTCTCTCTCTCTCTCTCTCTCTCTCTCTCTCTCTCTCTCACAGTAACCACCTATCTGTCGTGTCCTGTCCCAGTGTGGACTTTCGGTCGAGCAGCGAACGCACCGTTTCAGATCATCGCAGAAATCCGTTACCCGGTGGAGACAATAACATATCCTTTACACACCGTGAGTGTGTGTTTTAAACGTAAAAAAAATGACACACACATAATCTAATGTTTAATGTTTAACATAGTATCCATTTACGAAGGAAAGACAGTGTGTGATTACGACGTGTGTGTTAGACTTTAATAATTCAGGAATAATCCGCGAGCCCAAAGTTGACCTCGTTACACTTTTTTTTTTAATTTAAATTCCAGATGTTTAATCTAGTACTACTGTAACATCTGAACATTTTATTATGTCAATACCATAAACTCTCATGGCTTTCCGTGGGCCCTGTGCTGCCACTACAAGGTCGGCAGTGTTGAGAGACAAGGCGTGATGATAAGCTGATAATCACTGTGGCACTAGCAGTTGTTATAGAGCTTGTTGTTAGGCAGCAGTAACACTAGTCGTACTAATACTTTCTGTGTAATGTAAACAATAGTTACTGTATAATATTACTCGTATCCAGCGTCTGAATAATATACAGTGGTGCATGAAAGAATTTTCTACATTTCTGCTTAACTATGACCTGAAACTTAGTTGGATAACGACTCGTGTGATTAGGATCGTTGTCTTGCTGCATGACTCGCTTTCTCTTCAGATTCAGTTCATGGACAGATGTCCTGATATCTTCCTTTAGAGTCCGCTGGTATCATTCACAATACATTGTTCCATCGGTGATGGCGAGTCGTCCTGGTCCAGAACCCCGACGCTACCACCACCATGATTCACAGATGAGATCAGGCTCTTATGCTGGAATGCAGTGTTTTCATTTCTCCAAACACAACGCTTCTCATTTAAACCAAAACGTTCTATTTTGGTCTCCTCCGTCCACAAAACATTTTTTCATTAGACTTCTGTCTCGTCCACGTGATCTTTATCAGACTGCAGAAGAGCAGCGATGTTCTTTTTGGAGAGCCGAGGCTTTCTCCTTGTAACCCTGTCGTGTACGCCGTTGTTGTTCAGTGTTCTCCGTGAACGTTAACATTAGCCGATACGAGAGAGGCCTTTAGGTACTTAGAAGTTCCCCTGGGGTCGTTTGTGACCTCGTGGACTATTACACGCCTTGCTCTTGGAGTGATCTTTGTTGGTGTCCACTCCTGGGGAGGGGAACGATGATCAGTACAACAGTCAGTAGCTCTGTGGTGTACAGCACGAGTTGATGAGTCCCCTTTTGAGTCCACGTGTTCCGTGGACACCGATAACGCTGAGATTATTTGCAGCTCGTTCTCCTTCAGGTCCACTTTACCAGGACTGAACATGGTTGGGTTCATTTAAATAGAACTGTATGTGAAAACACCTTAAAATTACAGGTGACCTGTACATAACAGGTGACGTCTCGATGTCGAGTGTGTTTCTCTTCCTTAACTGCGTGCGTCACGTATCGGCCGGGCTTCTGGGAGACGGTGAAGTTTGCCTGGGTTCAGTACGTCAGCGTGTTGCTCATCTTCCTCTGGATCTTCCAACGCATCCAAACCTTCGTCTTCCACAACCGTGTCCTGCCCACTGTACCTGTCTCCCTGCACAAACCGCACTCCTCCTGACCTGTGTGTGTGTGTGTGTGTGTGTGTGTGTGTGTGTGTGTGTGTGTGTGTGTGTGAATGATGTGTACAGTTTGATATAATAGCATCACTGTAGTTTTTTGTAAATGTCTCAGTGATTAAACATGTCTGTTCAGACCTGTCTGTCTCTCAGTGTGCGTGGAACAAAATTAAGAATGGGGTATAGCGATGAACAAAATGGCGACCACACTGTCTCACTGCCCGAGGAGTCGTTTGTTAATTTAATTCAAACGGTCGACTTGTGTTCTGTAATGAATTCTAATTTAAACACCACGCCTCAGCTGAGTCGATGAGCAGGAGCGTCGGGGATCCTAGAACCTGCGTTAGCTTCACCTTCAGCGGTATCACCTGTTATTTATTTATTTATTTATTTTAATGAAAAAAATATATTTACTTATTTATTTTGTCTTCCGCCATCGACTGAAGACATTGTCCCACTCAGGTAATTACCTGTAATGAGAGCAGAGTATTTTTGCTCATATTTACCGAGGATATAGTGATCCTGGATAAAAGTAAGCCACTTGTGTTTTTTTTTTTTTTTTTTTTAAGACTACACCACCGGGCCACTGATAACGCTCGATCCACATCCCTACACCCGGCGCTGTCCTAACCTGACCAGAGTACTGTTCACTGACTCTGCAGTGTATCGTGAAGATAGAGAACATTACGGGCGTCCCTCTCTCAAATACGCCACGTCTATCACAAACACGTCCTCAGTACGCCGTATAACCACCAGTATAAAGTCTGACTCACGTTGACCCTAATCAAAGATACCACACTGTCTGAGTAATAAACGGCATCCTGTTGACCTCGCTCGGAATTAACACGCACACACTCCGTCGTCACACACTAGTCGTTAAACATCTCGTATTTGTTGTATTTTTAGTCTTATGAATCATTCATTTAGACACATTTAGGAATCCAGGTGCACCGGTGCCAGTAGTACCTGTCGTACAGGTATAGCACACTTTATTCCTGACACTCCTGGACATGATATTCTGTGTCAGTAGCTGTAGTGATCACACACACTGTCATTATGATACCGATTAGTGTGTACCATGTGTTCATGCTGCTAGGGCGTGTGAACAATTGTTTGTCTTATTTTATTGTTGTGGCTGGTTGTCCTGCTGTGTGGACCAGTGCGTTCCTGCTAAGCATCTCTTTATCGTCTGCGTCCTCTGTTCACTGCCAACTTTTCATATCTTTAGCTGCATGTTGTCAGGTGCCTCCAGTTCCTCCACAATCAGCTCCGTAACGTGACACCGAGGCTGTGGAGGGAACACCATCTCCTGTAAACTTCCTTCAAGTTGGAATGACGGTAAAATCAAACTCTCGGATCTGTAATCTCTGATCTAATCTAGTCTAATCTAATGCGCTGCTTTATGAGAAATCAGGTTCCTGCAGACCGTCAGCACACCGTTGGACCATTTCAGGAACTTTTATTATTCTTCTTCTTCTTCTTCACACTCTGAATCCTTAGGTGAAATTCCATCACAGGAACCATTTCGGGATCTCTGGAGTTTGGGTTAGTTTCCATCGAATGAGCCATTTTAGTTCTAAGAAATGTTTTACGGTGTGGTGGGGGTGGGGTTACGGGGAGGGTGTGCCAGACTTCGTCGTTTATTGTGTTTAATTTGCCAGGCCTCTGTGTTGTGGCCCATCTGCTGTCATTCTAGGTTCCCTGTAGGGCTCAGATATCTGACTGTTTTTTTTTCTTCTCTCATTATGACTGACTTCAGTATTCCCAGAGGGTCGGATGGTAGTATGGATCATCAGCCAAAGAAGGTATTTACACATCTGAAACGGCTTAATGTAAATATTGCATCTCTTCAGGAGACACATCTACGGTCATCAGACCATTCTGGACTGGGAGGGGAGTGGTCAGGACAGGTATTTCATTCAACTTTCCGTTCGAAGGCTAGGGGGGCAGCTATATTAACTGATAGAAATACACCATTTACGATGACAAGTGTGGAAGCTGACCCCGCTGGGCGCTATGTTATTGTCGTAGGGCAAATTTATACCTTTCCGGTCATTTTGACCAGTGTTTACGCACCAAACCGGGATGATTCAATGTTCTTCACTAATGTTTTTTGGAATATGGCAGCGCATTACCTTATCCTCGGCGGTGACATGAACTGTACGCTTTCCCCCGTGTTGGATCGTAGCTCACCCAGATTCTCGTCCCTCTCGGGGGCGGCGCGTTCTATCCAGCTCTTCCTCGGGTCGTACGGAGCGGTGGACGCGTGGCGTTTTCGCAACCCTGCTTCCAGGAGTTACTCCTTTTTCTCCTCAGTTCATCATACACACTCCCGTATGGACTACTTCCTTTTTGGACAGAAGAATGCTTCCCCTCATAGACGGATGTGATTATGGACCCATAGTTATTTCACATCACTGTCCCTTAACTATGAGAATGCGCATCCCGGGTACGCGGTCCAATTAGTGGGAGCCCCTGCGTCTCTCCCTGGGGGGAAGAATCAATACTATAAAGATGAATGTGCTGCCTACATTTTTATATTTTTTCCAGTGTTTCCCTGATCAGATATCAGCCTTCATCTGGAACAAAAAGACACCACGGATCAAAAGGCATTTATTGCAGAGACCTCGAGCGAAGGGAGGGATGGCACTCCCAGACTTCATGTACGACTACTGGGCAGCTGATATAAGATCGCTGTTGTACTGGATGAGGGAGAGTGCGGCAGCCCCTGGATGGACGGTTATGGAAGGGGCGTCCATTGCGTCCACCTCCCCGGCGGCCCTACTGTGTGCTAAATTACCATCCGGACACAACCTCTGTCTAGCTTTACCTCTAATCCAGATTTTTTGTTCTCTAATCCAGATTTTTGATCATTTGCTCTATTTGTTTGGTTGGTGTTGTATGTTTAATTTGAAAAATGCTAACAAAGAAACCTTGATTAAAAAAAAGAGAAAAGTTTTACGGGATGGGGGGGGGGGTGTGTGTGTGTGGTGGTGGGGGTGCGGAGGGTAGTGATGTCTTCTCGGGTTCGGGGTTTGATGCTGAGCTGGGGTTAGTGTCTGTGTGGAGTTTCTGTGCATGTTCTCTCCACGTCTGTGTGGGTTTTATTTGCCGTTCCAGAAGTCATAGTTTATGACATAATGGTTTCTAGAGTGGGAACACAGAAGAGGTGTGTGTGTGTGTGTGTGTGTGTGTGTGTGTGTGTGTGTGTGTGTAAATCTTTAACAGTCATGCAAATACATCAGTGAACTGAAAATGAGAAACAGAGATGTTTTACCCACACACACACACACACACACACACACACACACACACACACACACACACACACACACACACAAATTCTCAGATTTGCTCTGTAAGTCCTGTGTATTCCAGTATGAGCTCATGGAATGACTTCACTGTTCCTTCCCTATAAATTGTACTACACTCTTAAAAACAAAGGTTCTTCAATGGTTCTTTACAGTGCCATAGGTTCTGCAAAGAACCTTCTTCTTGTCAAGAACCTTTCTTCATTGTATAGGG
>NC_030423.2:647500-652500 GCF_001660625.3 Ictalurus punctatus
TATTTTATTTAAACTTTGTCACTTCCTGTAAAACAACCTTCTGTATTCTGACCTGTAAATCATCCATCTAACATCAGAATCCCGTAACACACCAGTTAATGTGTGTGTGTGTGAGTGTGTGGGTGTGGGTGTGGGTGTGGTGAAGGAGGGAATGTTTGAATTTTGGAATGTAGTTGCTGCTGTTTGGCTTCAATCTTTGTCCTGATTCTCGTTTTCTTTTCACCCACTTTGAAGAACAATTCGTCTTTTCCTTCACAGCATCGCTTTACTGTATGTTCACTGCAGCGCTGATGTATCACCTGTGTGTGTGTGTGTGTGTGTGTGTGTGTGTGTGTGTGTGGAGACAGAAGCATCTCTTCGCTCGGCCAGTTGAATCTGGTCCTGCGCTGGTGTTCTCACTCTCCGGGATCAGTCATTCCTCCGTTTCATTCGAAATCACGCTCGCATGCGGGAATGACTGCCCTGAGTGTAACAGTAGCTGCGTTTACATGGACAACAATAATCCACTCTTAATCCGATTAAGACCGTACTCTGATTAAGAAACTTCCATGTAAACAGCCATTTGTACTTACCTTAATCTGATTAAGGTCATAATCGAAGTAAGCAATAATCTAATTAAGACGTGTGGAGTACTCCTGTTTTAGTCGCATTATGGACGTGTAGTGACATGTAAACACCTGAATCACATTATGATCGTCGTGTGGGAGTTCTCACCGCATTGTGCGACAGGACACGATCACACACGGCAGTTTTACGTTTTACGGCGAACAAGAGAGATCGGCCGCGTCCCAAACCGCATACTTGCCTACTATAGGCCTGCACTGGTGAGAAATACATGCATCTCGGCTACTATATAGACGGTAATTACGCGATTTGGGACACACCCACCGCTTCAAGTAGTCGTCTATTAGCACGTACAGCATGACAGATAATTAACCGCGCTTAAAGCGTTCGTAAAAACACCTAAAACTGTATACGGTCCCATAACAAAGACCAACCGTATGTTGATACGTGAAATTCTGGAGGGACGGCGGACGTCGTGGCGCGGTGACGTAATGACGCGGGCTGTTCATCTAATTATGTTCTATGACATGTAAAACGGGAACACGACAGGAGAATACTAAAAGCGACTCATGTAAACACCTTAATCACAATATTATCTTACTCAGAGTAATGTCACTAATTAGATTACTGCTGTCCATGTCAGCGTAGTCATTTCCTCCCCAGCCTGTTTAGTGAGATGTATGAGCTTTAGACTTCAGGATAGGGAGCTGAAAAATGATCGGGAACAGGTTTCAGGTATGTGACAGGTGCGTGAGAGATATGTTGTCATGATGCAATATCGTGATCAGCATCTCTGTAGTTTCTGTGTACCGGTGATCGTGTGAGTAATATGTGGTTTTGTACATCATGTAAAACCATCTGTGACATTTCCTGAGTAATACGACCCTAAAAAAACCACGAGTGTGAATTTCACTTGTGAATCGTGTGATTGTTCGAGTTCTTGTGACTTTTCCCTAAGCGTTAAGTGACTAATTTGGTCAAATAACATAATTATAAAATATTGGGTTTGAGTACAAACACAAATAATAACTCTTTTACGATGCGTTCTCCTCTTTCATCTTTTCCTCTCGCTCTCCTGATCCAGTTTCTTAACAAACCGATCACCTAATGTTTTTTTTTTTTTTTTTTTTTTTTAAGAGAAAAGAAGTAAACACAAAGTCTGCGGCAAATTATCAAAAAAACAAAACAAAAAAACAAACACTTTCCCGGAGAAGTTTACACACAGTTATTTTATATCAGATGAAGGTTTAAAATAGAAAGTATAGTATATAGTTTGTCTCATAACCTGTTTGAGACCTTAATTGACTCATCCGGACTCGTTACTCTCAGACTTGTCACGTTACAAAGGTAGATATGGAAGCAAGCGCAGATCTTGAAACAGTTTGATATACATACAAACAAACAAACAAACAAAACAAAACAAAGACACTAAGACAACTATCAAACAAAACATGGTACAGGGACACAGGTCAAGTTAAACAATACGTGAGACGAGGAAGCAGTACAATCAGTGACTATATATAGGAGTGCTTGTTAAACAGAAACGTGACACAGGTCAGGTGTTCATGTGACGGTGAGGTAATATGATGTATTATATATTATATCCAGAGTTACCTCCCTGATATTTGACAAGACTCTTCAAATCTCGTGCTAACGCTCAACAACCCCAGGATCTGAAGATGAACGTAATGGATGCCTACAAATCGTGAAACAAAAAGAAAAATCCAAGCTCATAATTCCGTTAAGAAATGCCAAGATCTGGAAGAGCAGGAAATCTGCCAACAAGTCGACACACCCTGGATGGAGTTCCAACCCATCGCACGGCACAATCGCACACATATTCACATGCTACAGACTATTTAGAGATGCCAGTCAGCCTACAGCGCATGTCTTTGGACTGTGCGGAGGAAACCTGTGTACCCGGAGGAAGCCCCCGAAGCACGGGGAGAACACGCAAACTCCGGGCACACGGGGCAGAAGCGGGATTCGAAAAGTAGATATGGGGAAAAAAAGGCGTGTGAAAACTCATTAAATAGGAATAAACTCGGAACCCCCACAAACAAACCCGACAAGCTGCGTACATTTATTTCACGATTAACTTGAAGAGAGAGAATGAAGAGAGGCCGGAACGTCTGGTTCTAGCTGCTATAACCGAGAAGAAATAACACGAACTAACTGTTAAATGTAACTACAAATGGATAAAAAGTATGACGTGTTCCTTTATCAGCACATCCCCAAGTGTCTTATTCCTTATTTATTCCTTATGTATTGGATATTCCTTATATCCAATACACGACTCTACTAGCTTCCTGGTGGAGATGATGTTCAGTGTTAGCATGTCGGGGAAGATAAATCTCACTGAAGTGAGTAAACTAACGCCAAAGCTCATTACACACACAGGACACCGTGCCAGTTCTCAATGTACTTAAATCTGATAGAGATGAATGTTCGTTAGCAAGGAGCTGTACGTCAGGGCTGACATGAGCTTGAACATGTCCATCGGTGTAAATATATCTAAGTTGCACATCCGCGTACTGTTACTACAGAGTGTGTTTACACAGCGACTCCCACACCAAAATCCAACAGATTCACCTCGCACCACGTCCTGTGCCGCCTCGTCATATTTCCCTCCAGCCACTGACTCTATTCTACACTCACACACACTCCCATGTGTAAACACTCGATTCAGTCCAGTGTTATCAGTGCAGCGTGTTTAACGGTGGACGTCGTCCCGGAGCAGCGCTACAGAAATATATACACTCAGGATAGAGATGTTAAATGTATGAATTTATCTCTAATGAGCAGACAGAGGAGACGTGGTGAGGGAAAACTCCCTGAGACGATACGAGGAAGAAACCTCGAGAGGAACCGGACTCAGAAGGGAACCCGTCCTCATCTGGGTGACACCGGATAGTGCGATTATAAATAAATACACCCCTTCTGTAAATGTGCTAATACTACATCCTCAAATAGTGCAGGCGTGTAACCAGGAAGTTCATTACAGTTTCTACAGGAAGTCTGTTTTGTTGAACTTCTCCACTGATCAATGACGGAGACGTGAGTGGTTGTAGTCCGAGTTCATATGAATTGAGGTCCAAAGCTGCACCATGTGGGACATCCTCAGCAGCAGCATATGACTTCTAATAGATGAGAACTCCATCCAGAAGCAGGACATCAGGATGGATCAGGCAGATCCGGAGAGCAGAAGGGGTCAGGATCACCGGCATCTCAGGAGTATCATGTGTAGCTCGACAGAGAGAGAGAGAGACCGAGAGGGAAAGACTGAGAGAGAGGGAGAGATTATTAGGTATGGTTATTGTCCTGTAATGGTTAAGGACAGTCTACTGTGTGTGAGTGATATCAGGGACTCCGGCAAGACTAGCTATGACATCATGACTAAAATGGAGAACCAGAAGGTAACACAGACATGAGGGCTCCCTGGGATATAAGGCAGCCAGACACTCCACCATCAACACACCTGGGTGAAGGTGTGAAAGTGTGGGGATGACAGCATCCAAACATCTCAGTTCACCTCAACACTGTATACCTGAGATCCTCTAGATCTGCTCCTTTACCTAAGAACAAAACTATTCACAAAAAGCTTGAGTAAATAAATACGTTTTAATCCTGGACTTAAACACTGAGACTGTGTCTGAGTCCCGAACACTAATAGGAAGACTGTTCCATAACTGTGGGGCTCTATAAGAGAAAGCTCTTCCCCCTGCTGTAGCCTTCACTATTCCAGGTACCAACAAATAGCCTGCAACTGTTGATGGAAGTAGGCGTGGAGGATCATAAAAGACCAGAAGTTCTCTCAGGTGCTGTGGCGTGAGACCGTTTAGTGCTTTATAGATCAGTGATAGTATTTTATAATCAATGTGAGATTTCACTGGGAGCCAGTGCAGTGTGGATAAGATCGGGGTGATGAGGTCGTATCTTCTGGTTCTAGTAAGAACTCTCGCTGCTGGAGAACAGAGTCACAACACATAAAGAAATTTCACATTAATAACGACAAGGTGCAACAATCGTTAAATAATCTGCACTTGACCGAGCGTTAACTGTGACTGAAATCACTTACTCTGCACAAAGTATTGGCACCCTTCTTCCCTGTCCTTCACTGGAAGGGGAACCAAAACTGAGCAGATATTGGCGGCTTTTGTCAATGCGTGAAAGTGTTGCGAAAAGCTGCGATGTGTGTTATTGTAATGATTTTTTTCAATTATTATTAATAATAAATATTTATTATTATTATTTAATCATCTTTAATCATATCTGTTTCTGTTGTCAGGCTGCGATGCTGCATTTACGTATCCCCGCCCCCGCTGCGTTGGCGCTGGTGCTCCTTCAGGTTGTTGTCGTGGTGCTGTTTATCGGCTGGCAGGGCCACATAACCCCGCCCTCGCCGGACTCCACCACTGTACCTGGGGATAAAAAAG